>NW_015652262.1:75240-94837 GCF_001515625.1 Sinocyclocheilus rhinocerous | reverse complement strand
AACATTTTTATTTAATTTAAATAATAAATACCTTTTATATTTTATTTATATTTTATATAAAATATTGAAACACACTACCTTTCAAATGTTTGGTGTAAGTTAGATTTAGATTTTTTTTAAGAAATTACTTTTTTTCTCAGCAAGAATGCAATAAATTGTTCAGAAGTGACAGTAAATAATTTTTGAATATTATAAAAAGTTTGTATTTCATATAAATGCAGACTTGGTGAGCAAAAGAGACTTTCAGAAACATTAAAAAAATCTCACTGACCCAAAACCTTTAAATGGTAGTGCATGAGATATATATTGAGATATATATATATATATATACATACATATGTAGTTAATTCATTTATTATTTTTATTTAAATATTTTATATTAAATGTGGGTTTTTTTATAATATGCATTTTATAATTAGTTTTTCATTGATTGCAATAGATTTTTGCAATATCATTTTCAATAGATTGCATCTATTTGCACTCACATCAGAACCAATCTGCAACCATGCGAATTATGACCAAACTACTTACTGTATTTATAATAACGATGAAGAAATGAAGATGTCTTATTGGCCTAAGCAACACAGCAGTGAAATACCAGCTGACCACAGCAGCAGCACGTCTTGTACTCACTTGGGTCCCGTGACGGTGGGTATGCAGGTGGATCCGTGATGACAGGGATTCTGACCCGGATAACACAGATCCTCCTCATACTCTTCACACTTCTGGCCTGTCACGCACATCAACAGAAAAAACACCGTAACACTCCACATAAACCAGTCGTCTCTTATGAATCAATGTTAATACTGACCTGAGAAGGGGTGCGGACAGACGCAGCTGTAGTTTCCCACTCCATCCACACAGATGGTGCCATTCTCACACTCGTTCTCCACACAATCATCGACATCCACCTCACAGAACTGACCGGCGAAGCCCGCAGGACACCAGCAGCTGCAGACAGACCAAGCCAGCTTCATCACATTTATTGCTGCGGTTTCTAGTTTTCAGCTTCAGTAAGGTGTGTGTTCGCACCTGAAGCCTTTTCTAGCCTCGTCGCTGCGACAGGTTCCTCCGTTCACACATGGATTGCCTTCACAAGCGCCGACAGAAACCTCACAATTCCTCCCCTAGAAAAACCAGCAGAGAGGCCTTTAAACGAATGCTCACTTTAATACTCTTCAGAAGCACGTTCAGAAAATCATTCTGAAATGTACTTGGGACGGTTTAAACGGTTCACTGTACAGTCCTACTGTACGCTTACGGAGGGAATGGCTTCATGTGGGGCAGGGTGCAGTTTTAGTGCTTATGTTCAACCAAAAGTGTCTTATTCGAGATGTTTAATAGATTTGAGAAGTCTTCTGGATGTGCGTTTCTGATTTTCCTGAGGGTCGGGTTTACTGGCTGTATGTGGGCAAAATGAAAATAAATAATAGATGACATAAAACTAAATAAAATCAAATAAAAAATAAATAATAGATGGCAAACTTAAAACTAAAAAACTTACAATTTTGAAATGTTGTCTTTTTTTAACCCAAGTTAAAGTACTAAAATGACTAAAAATGAAATAAAAGTCAATTGAAATGAAACGAATAAAAATGACAAAAGCACTAAAACGTGAGCTAGAATAAAATGAAAACAAAAAAATATGAATATGAATAAATACCACAAAAGTACACAAATAATAGTTAGTTAACTCTTAATTGGACTTTCTTTTTTAATATTTACTGTGTGTATTTTTTATTTGTATAAATTTTTTTCCAAGCAGCTTTATTTTGTATCAACATGAAATGCAGTTCATAATTTATTTTACTTCTAGAATGTGATGTGCTACTCTGGTAAAAGCCCAAAAACACATGGTATTACCATAGTACTATGTCCAAAAAAACTATTAAAAACATTTTTGTTATTGTAACATTTTGATTATTATATATATATATATATATATATATATATATATATGAATATATTTTCACATACTAAAATTACCAAAACAAACTGAAAATACAAACTACATAAAAATGTTTATAAATACTAAAAATGTATATTATTCATACTTAAATAATACTAACAAAGAATGCAAATGTGTTAATAGAACTAATTTAGAGCTTTAAAATTTTTATCTTCATTCCGCTGAAATGTCTTGTCACGTAAACTTACACTTAAAGAAACAGCTCACCCCAAAATTTGCTGATGGTTCACTCTCAGGCCATCCGGGATGTAGATGAGCTTGTTTCTTCACTGGCACCCATTCACTCATTCACGAGGACTAAAAATGAAATAAAAGTCAATTGAAATGAAACGAATAAAAATGACAAAAGCACTAAAACGTGAGCTAGAATAAAATGAAAACAAAAAAATATGAATATGAATAAATACCACAAAAGTACACAAATAATAGTTAGTTAACTCTTAATTGGACTTTCTTTTTTAATATTTACTGTGTGTATTTTTTATTTGTATAAATTTTTTTCCAAGCAGCTTTATTTTGTATCAACATGAAATGCAGTTCATAATTTATTTTACTTCTAGAATGTGATGTGCTACTCTGGTAAAAGCCCAAAAACACATGGTATTACCATAGTACTATGTCCAAAAAAACTATTAAAAACATTTTTGTTATTGTAACATTTTGATTATTATATATATATATATATATATATATATATATATATATGAATATATTTTCACATACTAAAATTACCAAAACAAACTGAAAATACAAACTACATAAAAATGTTTATAAATACTAAAAATGTATATTATTCATACTTAAATAATACTAACAAAGAATGCAAATGTGTTAATAGAACTAATTTAGAGCTTTAAAATTTTTATCTTCATTCCGCTGAAATGTCTTGTCACGTAAACTTACACTTAAAGAAACAGCTCACCCCAAAATTTGCTGATGGTTCACTCTCAGGCCATCCGGGATGTAGATGAGCTTGTTTCTTCACTGGCACCCATTCACTCATTCACGAGTCCAAACAGCTGCTAAAAACATCACAATATCTGTTTAGAACCGTTGTGGCTCATAAACGGTGCTTGATCTGTGCAGATTTCACTCCTGATTCAGACCAGACCACTTTTTTACTGGATTAAGCATTATTATGAATAGAGGACTTATATTTTAGTCGGAAGCGACGGTTTAAAGTGGCTTAATGATAGATTAGTTTCTTACAAACATGCAGCTTTTGGCTTCACAAGATGTTAACTGATGGACTGGAGTGGTGTGGATTATTGTGATGTTTTTATCAGCTGTTTGGACTCTCATTCTGACGGCACCCATTCACATCCATTGGTGAGCAAGTGATGCAATGCTACATTTCTCCAAATCTGGTGAAGAAACAAACTCACCTACATCTCGGATGGCCTGAGGGTGAGCACATTTTCAGCAAATTTTCATTTTTAGTGTGAACTATTATTGCTATAATTATGTCACATAAACAGTTGTGTCCGTGTATTGAACCTGTAATGTTTGTAGCGGTATGCTCAGTAAAGGATGTTCAGGACCTTGTGACCCTGCGGACAGCTGCACTTGTACTGGTGTACCGGGTCGCTGTGGCACAGGCCTTGATTCTGGCAGGGGTTCGACGAACACGGGCTGCATTTCTCAGACACAGACGGATCCACAGGACCTGAGGGAGAGCAGACTCTCAAGCTGAATCCTCAAAGGAAACGGCCTTTCTTTCTGATCTGGTGATCTCTGTCACGCACCTGTGCACTGGAAGGTATTGCCTGGCGTTGTGAGCAGCAGTTTTCCCTCCACACCCTGCGGCCCGGCGCAGCGGGCGATACCGGGCTCCTTGTAGCCGCTTTTCACCCAGTCACAGAGCCAGCGCAGGCGACAGTCACAGTACAGCGGGTTTGCGCCGATCGCCCTTGATGAAGGCAGAAAACCCATACGGATGATCAAATGAGACGCAAATGAGGTAACCGACATGACGAGTATTTGACAGTAAATTCATGCATTCATATCCCATCCAAAATGACAATTTTGACATACTGACACAGTTTTAAAGGTGCAGTACATCTACTGTAGAAGCACTCCACTCCCATTACATTTGTGAATTCAACAATTTCTCTTACATGATTGCAATCAATTTATGTCCATTTATTTACACCTTTCTATTCTTTATCATTTATTTTAATGCATTTTAAAATTAATTTTATTTTTCACTTATCATTCATTTCTTAACATTTATCTCCATTTTTGTCCATTTAAAATGTTACTAAGATTAGAGAGAGAGAGAGAGAGAGAGAGAGAGAGATTTTGGCTTATTTTCAATGATAATAATAATAATAAGAAGAACAATATACAACCTACAGTACTTCTATTTTTCAGAAATGCTATCACAATATTCTATTATTACAAATAACAACAACAACAAAAATTATTATAATATATAATAGTTATTTTTATTCATAATATTAATATGATCATAATATAATTATTTTCATGATACTGTCGTCACAATTACGTTTTCTCATCACTGTAATCCATCCGTATGTTTTACTTTTATGTTTTTTAATGTCATTTTCATTATTCTCAATCAGCGTTGTTATCGTCAACTACAACTAAAACTATTACAATTGTTTTTGGAATTGAAACACTGCTAAATGTAAATATAAATATTAGATGAAAAATAAGATTTACAACAACACATATCAAAATTACTAAAACTTTAATATAAATTTAAAATGATAACTTAAAATATATAAAGAAAAGCTAATTCAAAATATTAATAAATACAATAATAGTGCATAATACCAAAATAACACTGCTCTCAATGGCGATTTTCATTTGATTCATTGCTGCAATACAGTAATTATAAGTAGAAAGAGTGAAAAATTTAAGGGGGTCTGAATACTTTCTGTACCCACTGTATATATATATATATATATATATATATATACACACAGTATATATATATATTTTTTTTTTACTTTACAGTGATACAAATGTAGTGACATGTATTTAGTTGTCAAGAAAATGATGTCACAACCCCAAAATGGGCTTGTTTTAAATAAATCAAATTATAATTGTATGTTGTCTTTTGATTATGGAGTGAAATATGACCTGGACGTGTTTGACATACACGTGGGTGAGTCAGACAGAAGCAGGTGTGAATGTAAGACAGGTGAGACTCACAGGTGTGAGAGAGATGCTGCGTCTCTGAAGACTTCCTGGTGTAATTCAGAAATATTGTTGCCATGGAGAGATCTGCAATAAACACACAACAGCGAGGAGAACAAGTGTGGGTTGAGAGGAGGTCAAACCATTCCATCTGTATGTTTGTTGAGCTTTCTGTGAGACGATACGGGTGTTTTCAGAGGAGCAGATCCAGTAAGAAACTCACAGCAGGCGGAGAGAGGACAGGCCTCCAAACACCAGAGGAGGAATACAGCGCAGCGCATTATAACTTAAGATACTGTAAAACACCACAACACACGACAGACGATTATAAACAAACAACGTGTGCGAGTGTGTGTGTGTGAGAGAGTGTGTGTGAGTGAGTGTGTGTGTGTGTGTGAATGTGAGTGTGTGTGTGAGAGAGAGACGCTTACAGTGTGGTGAGTTGACTCATGTTGGCAAAAGACGAGTTGGACAAGAAACTGATTTTATTGTTGCTCAAGTCACTGAAATAAAGCACAAAAAAGTACTTTCATTTTATAATAATAATAAAAATTATTTTTTTTGTAATTTACTGTATATATAATATATCAAAATATTTTAGTTATACATATTATAACGACAACAGAAACAATTATGATAATAATACATAATATTAATAATATTGTTATTCTTTATACATTTATATGTATGATATTTTTCTATTATTAATTTTGTTATAAATTACTTTTAATTATTAAATATAATAATAATAATAATAATAATACATTATTATCATCATCATTATTATTATTATTACTATAATTATCTTTTATTTTTATGATGTTAAACATTTCATTACACCAAATACACCAAATAATGTTCTTTTTAGCAGCATCATATGATCCCTTTAATAACATTATTACTGTTGTCATTATTATTTAATTTATCATGTCATTATTTGTACTCCACCATATGAAACATTATACAATAATAATAACAGATTATTATTAATAAAATATATTATAGAATATTGCAACATTATATTATGAATTATGTATAACAACAACAGCAACAATAATAATCATTAGCAATAATAATAATAATAATAACAATTATTATTATTTTTAATGTATACAATATTATATAGAATCATATTTTAATAATTATTTTTTTCTATTAATAACTATATGTAACAACAACAATTATAATAATAATACTAGATTTTATTATTATCATTAATGTATATTATATAATATAGTAATATTATAATATTATTTGGCAATAATTACTACAACACTTTTATTACATACAGAAAATTTGTTCTTAGTAATTATTGTTAGTATTAGTATTCATTTTTATAATTTAGCATTTCTGTACTATTATCAAGTGAAACATTATACGACAATAATAACAGATTACTATTATTATTAGTATTATTATTATTATTGTTGTTGTTGTTGTTGTAAACCAATATAATAAATGTTGCATACAATCTATTATTATTATTATTATTATTATTATTATTATTTCCTACAATACAACTATTTATATTCATTTGCTGGTCTGGTATATATATTAAAGCAATGAAAGTGAATGTAACTGAATATGAAGATCTGACACTCACACCAGCTGCAGCTGTTTGAATGCTGAGAGCTCTTTAGGCACCGCAACAAACAGATTCCCATCCAGGTATCTATGGAGACAGACAGAGAGAGAGTTCATCAGACACTCAAATACAGGCAGACAGGAATCCCGCAGCATTAGCATAAGCGCGTGTGACTCACAGTTCAGTGACATTGTGTGGGACGCCGCGGGGTAAAGCCAACAGGTGCTTGTTGCTGCAGCGCACCACGGTATCCAGACACGTGCACTGCTCAGGACACGCCGGCTTAGGGACACAACTCACGTCGTCTTCAATCAGAGCTGAACGTGTGTGGAGGAGATATGTTCAGAAACACAGTCACAGAAAGCATGACATTTGTGGACTTTGATGAATAATTAGCCAATATAAAATTCAATAACAAATTATAGATAGCAGATGAGTTTGGAAGCCTGTTTATGCCAAGGAATAAAACAAAAAGCCATTGTGATTTTCACAATTCACAGTAATTGCGTTATTTTCTTAGAGAGAATTGCGAGATATTATCGAACAATTCTGAGAAGCAAAGTCAGATTTGTTAGATCAAAAGTTGCAATTACCTCTTTTATTTTTATTCTGTGGCGGAAAAAAATAAAACTTTATATCTTACAATTCTGACTTTTTTCTCAGAACTGCGAGATTGTGAACTCAGATTTGCCAGAAAAAGTTTGAATTGCAAGAAAACTCAAAATTGAGAGCTATAAACTCACAACTGTGAAAAAGTCAGAACTGTGAGATATAAACTTAGAATTGCAAGAAAATGTGGAATTGTGAGAAAATCTAAATTCTGCATTCATATCTTGCAATTCAGACTTTTTTCTCAGAACTGTGAGATGTAAACTCAGATTTGCAAGAAAAGAAGTCTGAATTGTGAGAAAAAAAAAGTTGCAATTACCTTTTTTAATTTTTTTCTGTGGCGGAAACGAAAAACCGAATTGCGAGAAACAAACTCAGAATTGCAAAAAAAGAAAAAATTCAAAATAGCAAGATATGAACTAAGAATTGTGAGAAAACTCAGAATTGCGAAAAAGTCAGAAATGTGAGATAAAAATTTGCAATTACATAATTTTATATCCATTGGCGAAAACATACTTTCATAGATGAGATTATTTATATACATATATAAATTATTTAATATAAGTTTAATATTATTATTTAATATAAGTCTTGTGATAGTATCAGTAAAAATGTGTTGAAAACTACAGTACAAATTAATCAGTAATGTTCTGGATCATATAGGCTACCACTGTTTTCCAGTAAAAGTGTTTTATTTACGCAGTTCCATTTTACAGTAGCTGTAAAAAAATATTAAAAACTTAATTATTTGATTAAAAAAAATTGGAATATTACTTGTAAATATATTAAAATATAACAATATATTATTAGTAGTAAATATATAAATAAAATGAGATCATTTTTTGTTCTAGATCCAGAGAAAATGTTGGAAATAAGAAAATCCTTACTGTTGTGCCCTGAATACATAAATTACTTCAGCAAATTCAGAGAGAAATTAAGGTACCATTTATTAATTTATTTTTAATAATCTGCACCTAGACAGAATTTTTCGTACATTTTCTTAAGTTCATTATTAGTAGTATTATTTGAAACTTGAAATAGTCACTGATCACATGCCTTTTGCAGCTCAGGCGATAAAGTTGAAGACTAAATCAGTGCTGCGTTTTATTGTAAATTGAGTTCTGGAAAACACATTTAATCAAACTTGTGTAGCTAGAAGCATCTGCCTTCACATATTTGAGTAGAGTATGTTTCGGCCTTCCAAATGATGAAGATGTAGGACAGTGAAAAACCTGAAAGCCTCATTTACCCTTGTCACAAAGGAAGTCCGGCTTTGCCACGTCCTGCAGTGGGATCTCTCTGAGGAAGGCTGGGTTCTGACAGCGAGGGTTTCCCGTCACGATCTGCCGAGATCGCAGCCACTCGCCCAACCAGGACAGACGACAATCACAGTTAAAAGGGTTTGCCAGAAGGTTTCTGAAAAAGACCATTAAGATTAAACAGAGTTAACACATTCAGATCAGACACATTAATAATAGGAAGCGAGAACTAAAGGCGTTTACAGGGTGGAGAGGTTTGGCAGCGTGTGGAAGGCTCCAGGCATGATGGTGGTAAGCTGGTTGTCATAGAGCGAGAGCAGACGTACGTTCTGCAGGCCTGCAAAGCTGCTGTTGTGGATGCAACGGATGCGATTATTCCTCAGCATCCTAACAAAGACAGAACAAAGGTTTCAGGGCTTCAGGGTGACTGTGAGGAACTATGAAAATGGCTGAGCTTGCTTTGACTGTTCTTGAGTAATGATGCATTTGCACAATCCTCCAGTGATACATTTAAAGATAATGATACATTTAAATAAATGAACAGCTTCACCACAAATATATGAACATCATGGACTGTTGTGAGAATCCATACCAGCGCTGAACAAAAAGAAGGATCATTCTTTTAAACTTGAGTATTTGGTTTTCTGATGTATTGTACCATTCTTTTATACCATTGTTTGTTTGTTAGTTTTTTAACAGCTGTAAATTTACACATCTTTAACACAAAACATAAACTAATATTTAATTTAAAATATAAGAAATATTTTTATCAGTGAATATATAAATGAAAATTTCTATATTTGAAAAATGAAAATTCAGAAAATCCTTCCTGTTGAGCCCTGAATGCATAAATTAGTCCAGTATAAATTGGGACAAAAATGTATCTATTAACAGACCAGTCATCCAACCAACCAATCAATCAGTCGGTCAGTCAACCAACAAATCTGTTAATCAACCAACCAACCAATCAATCAATCAGTCAGTCATCCTATCAATCACTCATACTACCAATCAACCTGTTAAACAACTAATCAATCAGTCAACCTACCAATCTGTTATTCAACCAACCAACCAATCAACCACCAGTCATGTCAGTCATTCACTCATACTACCAGTCAATCAGTTAACCGACTAATCAAACAATCTATTAACCCATCAATCAGTCATCCAACCAACTAATCAATCAGTCAACCAACCAACCAATCTATTAACCATTAGTCAGTCATCCATCCAATCAATCAATCAATCAATCAATCAATCAATCAATCAATCAATCAATCAATCAATCAATCAATCAATCAATCAGTCAGTCAACCAACCAATCTGTTAATCAAACAACCAGCCAATCAGAAATCCTACCAGTCAATCACTCATACTACACATCACATTACCAAATAATCAATCAGTCAACCAGCCAATCTATTAAACAACCAATCAGACAGTCATTCAACCAGCCAATCAATCAGTCATCCTATCAATCACTCATACTACCAATCAATCAGATAACCAACGATTCAATCAACCAACCAATCTATTAAACAAGCAACCAACCAACCAGTCATCCTGACAGTCACTCATACTACCAATCAATCAGCAGTGTTTCCCATTCATTAACTAGACTGTGGCGGCCCATATGAATTTAACTTTAAAATGTACAAAATTTTCTTACGGGGGGGCATGCCCCCGGACCCCACTAGAGGGATCGAGGACCACCCACCACAGTCTCACAAAATTCTGTGGGAAACACTGAATCAGTTAACCAATTATTCAGTCAAGCAACCAACCAACCAGTCATTCTGACAGTCACTCATACTACCAATCAATCAGTTAACCAACTAATCAATCAGTCAACCAATCTATTAAACAGGCAACGAACCAACCAGTCATCCTGACAGTCACTCATATTACCAATCAATCAGTTAACCAACTAATCAATCAGTCAACCAACCAACCAATCAACCACCCATCCTATCAGCCAATCACTAATACTACCAGTCAATCAGTTAACCAAGTAATCAAGCAATCTATTAAGCAACTAATCAGTCAGTCATCCAACTAACCAATCAGTCAGTCAACCAATCAATCAGTTAGCCAACCAACCAATCAATCGATCATACTAACAATCAATCAGTCAACCAACCAATCTGTAATCCTATCAGTCAATCAGTCATACTACCATTACACTACCATTCCATCAGTTAACCAACTAATCAATCAATCAACCAACCAACAACCAACCAGTCATTGTCATACTACCAATCATTTGGCCAATTAACCAATCCAATAATCAATCAACCAATAACTCAGTCATCCTATGTCAATCAGTCAACCAACCCAACCAACTGAATAGTAGAACAACTAAAGACTTACAAATTACTTGAAACTGTTTTAATTATGTAAAACCACAACTAGTTATACAACAAGCATGCTTCTCAGAGTACTAGAAATGCTGTGGCAGAAATGATGGTGAAAAGGACACTTGCAGCATGCGTAATCCGTCCATTCCCCGGAACATTCCTCCACGTATGGACACCAGGTGGTTGGCGGTCACATGAAGTTCAACCACAGATGACGCACCATCAAAAGCTCCATCCTCAATCTCAGTGATTTTATTGTTGCTAAGGTTTCTGTGAGAGAAATGCACCAAAAACTGGTTTATTGACCACTTCAGTTCAACGATAAGTAATACAGTGTATTTTGACACTGTTTCATCATAATATGTAGAGCATAAATGTCAGTCTCACATTTTCTTGAGATGTGTGAGGGACCGAAAGAGTCCTGTTGCCTCCAGGATGGACAAGTCATTGTTATTGAGACGTCTGAAAGAATGCAATAAAGACAATGAAATAAACAATGTTAGCATGTTGCTAAGCTAACGATGTTCTACTATAATACTATAAGCAGCACAAAACTATTTTTATCAAACTGTTACTAAAAAAATAATAGATTAACATCAACTTTTCTGTTGCTTCATCCGCCATCTTGGATGGATTTTTTCACTGAGCTTGTCGCAATGCATTATGGTATTGACATTTCACACAGGAGAAATGGCCAAAAGAAGGTATCGCAATTATGCAGTCTACTTTAAGAAACAGTCTTCTTATTGACAGCGCACACACTTGATGCCTTAAATACTCCCTACAGAGCCATATTGTAATTGTTGTATGTGTATATCATCTTACAGTTCAGTTGTAGAGAGCGGAAGGTGCTCAGGGAACTTGGTTAGGCGTAAATTTGAGCAGTCCACCACAGTAGCTTCACAGCGGCATTTAGGTGGACAAACAGGCTTGCTGTTACAGTCCTTATTCAAACGCGTGTCTTCTGTGCCTGAGACAAATATAAAGATGCTTTCAGAGAACCACCATTAATCAAAGGAGAGTATAAATGGGCCATTATTCAGTTTGCATAACATATAGTATTCTAGTCATATAAAAAACAGGTTCAATGAGATACTTAAAAGATATAAACAACTTACCTGGAATGTGGTACTGTTCCTTGGCTGCTATGGCAACACATGCAAGTAAACAGAAAATACAGCTTCTATGAAAGTGTAGATATACATGGAGCCAGCAAAGATCTAAATTTGAGACCTAAAACTAGACAAATAAAGACTGGAACCAAAGATTTTCTCGAATATACTGGCATTAATTCAACCGTTTCCTTGAATCTCATTGGTTGAGTAATGTTCTCTGGGTGGCAGCAAGTGACTGATCATGAGTGAGTCAATGAATCATTCAGTCAACTGATTCAGCCAAAAACATTAATTCAGGAACAAAACAAGTCACTGTCTATATGAGCAAATCATTAAATTGTTCACTCACCAATTGGTTTAATAACACTGATTAATGCAACACAGATTTGTTCAATAATACGGATTAATTTATGAACTAAACAAGTGACTGTCTATATGAGTGAGTCACTGAAGCATTCTTTCAACTGATTTGTTCATAAACACTGATTCATTAAGGAACGAAAATGTCATTAAATCGTTCACTTAACCAATTTGTTCAACAGTGCTGTTTTATTCAGGAACTACACAAGTGACTGTCTATTAACAAATCGTTGAGTTATTTACTTGATTCAAACGATTTGTTCAGAAAAAATTTAATGAAACCAGTGACTGCTATATCAGTGACTGAATAACACTGATTCATTCAGGAATTAAACAAATGACTGTCTATATGACTGAGTCACTGAATCGTTCATTCAGCTTTTTTGTACAAAAACACAGATTCATTCAGCAATCACTCAAATGATTTCTTCAATAACACTGATTCATTCAGGAATTAAACAAATGACTGTCTATATGACTGAGTCACTGAATCATTCATTCAGCTTTTTTGTACAAAAACATAGATTCATTCAGCAACTAAACAATTAGCTGTCTTGAGGAGCGAATCAGTAAATAATTCATTCAACGGATTTATTCAACAACACTAATTCATTCTGGAATGAAACCATGACTGTCTTTATGAGTGAATCATTAAATCGAAATCGATTTATTCGAAAACACTGATTCATTCAGAAATGAAACGTTGAGTTATTCACTCGATTCAAATGATTCGTTAAAAAAATTTAATGAAACCAGTGACTGCTTTTATGAGTGAATCATTAAATCATTCACTCAAATGATTTCTTCAATAACACTGATTCATTCAGGAATTAAACAAATGACTGTCTATATGACTGAGTCACTGAATCATTCATTCAGCTTTTTTGTACAAAAACATAGATTCATTCAGCAACTAAACAATTAGCTGTCTTGAGGAGCGAATTAGTAAATAATTCATTCAACGGATTTATTCAACAACACTGATTCATTCTGGAATGAAACCATGACTGTCTTTATGAGTGAATCATTAAATCATTCACTCACCTGATTTATTCGAAAACACTGATTCATTCAGAAATGAATTAGGAATTAAACAAATGACTGTCTATATGACTGAGTCACTGAATCATTCATTCAGCTTTTTTGTACAAAAACACAGATTCATTCAGCAACTAAACAATTAGCTTTCTTGAGGAGCGAATCAGTAAATAATTCATTCAACGGATTTATTCAACAACACTAATTAATTCTGGAATGAAACCATGACTGTCTTTATGAGTGAATCATTAAATCGAAATCGATTTATTCGAAAACACTGATTCATTCAGAAATGAAACAACTGACTGTCTATATGAGTGAGTCATTGAATCATTCATTTAACTGACTTGTTGAAAAACATTGATTTATTCAGGAACAAAACAAATAACTTTCTCTTATGAGTGAATCACTAAATCATTCACTCAACTGATTTGATTCATTTAGGAAACCTACTAGTGTATTGCTCAGAGAAACAATTACGACACAATTACCTGGAATTGTGCACAAAAGTCCCAGTTAAAGCTTACATGCATACTTTTAAATAAATAAATGTATGCCAATAATTGCACAGTGCGTTTGTGTATTCTACCCGAACAGCGGAACTTCTTGCTCTTGATCTGACTGATGCGTTTGTTGGCGAGCCGTCGAGGACTGGAGCATCGTGCGCCGCTGGTCTCAATCGGGTTGGAGCGCAAAAAGTCCGCCAGCCACTTCAAACCACAATCACAGACGAACGGGTTCTGAGCTAAGTGACTGGAAGAAAGCCAACAATAAAATGTCTTAATTACAGTAAATGCCCATATCAATTGTTTATTATATAACGTCTCTTACAGAGTCTGGATGGATTTCAGTGGAGTAAATGTGCCTTTGGCTAGAGTCTGGATCTTATTGTCGTACAGAGACAATAGAGACAGGTTCTCAAGGTCCTGGAAGACGTTGACGCGAACACAGTGGATTTTATTGGCATTTAATAGTCTGAAAGAGAGAAAGACAGACATCTCAGACATTACAAAGACTGTCTGGATGTTGCTATTTCAGTGCTACTTTATTCACGGACCATTAAGCAACGCCACTGTGACATTTTTCATATGTGGGTGGTAATTTTGCAGTGACATAAGCTTTTCTGTACTTACAGTAACTCTAATGCAATCAATCCATCAAAAACACCTCGAGGCAGATCTGTAATCTTATTTCCATAAAGAACCCTGGAAAACAAAACACAATCATGAGATACAATGGTGCTGATAAACAGTTTCATTTGAACCAAGTCTGCAGGGCTTGGAAACATGCAGATTTCATAAAAACTGACCATTCAGACACAAGGTTACACATACATTTAAATACAAATGTCACAAACACAAAGAGTCTGCTTAAAGTCCTATCAGGTTTAACAAGATTTAATGTTATTTTACACATTCTATTCTATTCACATTTTATGAATCTTTATGAATTTATGATTTTACATTTTACTGGACAAATCACAAGAGCCCATCCCCAAGTCTCTATGATATTTTTGTCTCTAGATATAGCTTTTTTCTTCAGTATAAGCAATGCATTCTAATGAATCAGTTGAACCGGTTCACAAAATCAAAATGATTCAAGCATTTCACAAATCGGCAACTCATGGAACCAAAACATTTGGACATGTTCGACTTGTCGTGAGTCGGTTTAACAACTCACAGATTCCTTGAACCAAAAAAACGATTTAGGGATGAATCGTTCAGACTGAGTTTGTGAACAGGTTCAACTGATTAACTGAAAAGATACGACTCAAATAGAACAATTCTGACTGAACTGCTGAATCATTTATTGAACTGGTCATTGAAGTTAACTGTTTGAAAGAAAAATAATCAGACTAATCAGATCTAAATGACTAAATGTAAGTCTATGAATCATGAATCGTTCTAATTTATTTAATCTTTTAAATGAATCAGTTGAACCAGTCCACAAAATCAATATGAGCGATTTAAACATTTGGTTCAAGCATTTCACAAGTCAACAAATCAACAAGTCAAAGAACCAAATCGTTTGGACATGTCTGACTCGTAATGAGTTGGTTTTACAGCTCACCGAGTCCTTGAACCAAAAACCGATTTGGGAATGAATCGTTCAGACTGAGTTTGTGAACTGGTTCAACTGATTGACTGAAAATACATGACTCAATAGAACAATTAATTCATGAATCAGTCGGGATGGATTGATTTTTGGACATGCTCACTGATTCCTTGAAACAAAAACTGATTTGGGGATGAATCATTTAGTCTGAGTTTGTGAACCGGTTCAACTGATTGAATGACAGAATGATTCATTCATGAGTGAATAAAGAAACAAATAAAAATGTTAATTACCTGCTGTCGAATTCTTGATATGACTTCCTCTATCAATATAGGTAATGTGCGATTCATGAATGAAACATCCTAATGAATCAGATCTTTTTATGAATCAGCTGAGGAATTAATTCACAAACTAGACTTAACTGGACCAAGTGGCTCTCAATTCAACTAAACAATTACTCACAGAACCAAATCTTTTGGAAATGTCGGATTAACAACTCAATCATTTGTTAAACCAATAACCAGTTTGTGAATTAAACATTCAGGCAGAGTCAGGCACTGATTCATTCAAAAGATTCGTCTGATTCATGAATGAATCACTACTATATCAAATCTTTTTAGTGACTGAACTGCTGAATCATTTAACTGTTCGAAAGAGCCGATTAGCAGTAACGAATCAGACCAAACTGGATCTAAGCGACTAAATGTAAGTCTATGAGATTTTATCACCCGTTTTATCAACATTTTTAAGTTGATTACTTAAAGTCAGACAGAGCATGGCAGACAATCTGGCATGAAGCATTGTTCCCGCTGAGCTGAATCGCACGCATCCTCACACAATCAAATCACATAAGACATGTATGCTAGAGACGACTAGCGCTGGAGGCCAGACACACACTCATATATTTACACAAACCGCACACGTTCACATCAGAGCCCTGCTGAGATTGTCCCAGAACAGATGTCTACAAAGAGCTCTTCATGCTACATGATGCAGAATTCAACACAGATAATAAGCGCGCATGTATGAACATGGCTATATACAGAAGTGCTGTGAAAATGTCCAGTGCATGAAGGCGTCTTGTTTACAGATTTGAATAAATGGAAATGTAATTCTCAAAACAATCATGTAAGCAGAGCCGAGACATTTTCATTAAACAAATAATAATGAAAATTATTCTTTGTGATTAAACATTTAATTTTTTTCTTCATGTGCAAAATAATTATTTATTGTGATTTTTATTATTAATAAATTTAATGGTTTATTCATATCACTGTTGCTGGGAATTTATTAAAGGCTCTACACTCCTGAAAATATATAAATAGTACAAAATATAATTTCCTGCTGTGGAAAAAGAAGTATTTGCTCCAAACGCTGTTGGAAATCATTTCTTGTAGGTCGGGGTTGTGTAAAGGAACATTAGCAGTAACGTCTACATCAACATTTCTGTTGCAGAACGATTTTATCGTATGATGTCTGAGGGCTTTATGAGACCCTCTGCAGCATTTTTATGAGTTTATGACTTGGTCATTTCCTATACCTCCATTTTCTGATTGGTTCTATCAAAGAGTTTTTCGGGTCATTTTCTGGTAAGGTCCATTTCTAGCACCGCTTCAGCTTTCTGACACACAGCCTGTTTAAAATTGTGGCTCTACAGGGTTTAAAATCCTTTGAAGGATTGAGAGCTTTTCCTTTGTTTTTTTTTTTGTTTTGTTTTTTTTTCATCATGCTATAATGAAACACCTGAATTGCTGAAATTCAGTATATTATATTAAAAAAATTATTATTATTTTTTTTAAGTCTCTTCTGCTCATCAAGGCTGCATTTGTTTGATTTAAAATACAGTAAAAACGGTAATATTTTGAAATATTATTACAATTTAAAATAACTGTTTTCTATTTGAATATATTGTCAAATATAATTTATTTCTGTGATCAAAGCCGAATTTTCAGCATCATTACTCAGAAATCATTCTAATATGCTGATTTGCTGCTCAAGCAAGATTTTCTATTATTATCAATATATTTGTGTTGCTTCATATTTTTGAAGAAATCATCATACATTTTGAATGGAAAAAGCTGACTAAAAAGTTATTTGAATAAAGGTTATTGACATCAAAAATGTATTTACTGTTACTTTTGATCAATTTAATGCATTCATGCTCAATTAAGTTATTAATTTCTTTAAAAATAAAATATATTATGTTATAATATATATATAATGCATAATATAATATAATCACTTGATTATTTGGAAATATGTTTGCTTGTTTGTACATTCAAAATCATACAAGTTTAAATAAATGGATATCAAATTACAAAAATATATATTAAGGAATACATCTTTTTATTTCATAAAATATTTGTTTTTATAGATTTGTATAAATATAACATAAAATAACATAATCATTTGATTATTTGGAAACATGTATATGCTGTGAATCCCTTTATTTTCTGGCATGTAAATCTGTAAAACAGACACAATAAGAGTGAATGAATTATAAATGCACACTTACAGTGAGTTGAGTGAGCGCAGGCCTTGAAACGCATCGGGGGCAATTTCAGATATTTGGTTATTACTCAAATCACTGCAGGGCAAAAGACAGAATGATGAAATACATGAAATGTAATGGCCATAAATATAAGGAAAAACATCTGTTTCTTAACAAATGCAGCAGATCCTAAAGCAATTTCTTCCTTAATTGGAATAAATTCTATGACAATTACATGTTGTGCTAAAACTGCATGTATAGTGATTCTAATAATTATATGTGAACTAATGAAGCTTATTTGTGTCATAGTTCATACTGTAGTTTATATAAATGTAATGACTCACATTCTGCGCAGTCTCTTGTAGGAGGCGAACGCTCCCGGAGGAACAGACTTTATACCGTTCTGCTCCAATCGTCTGAATGACAGAAAAGCAGAGAACTGGTCAACTAATGTCGAGGGTGGATGGTTAGCTTTACAGTTCAGCACTGTTACTACTAGCGTCTCCTTGGTTCCCTTATTATCATGGATACTACCTTTAGCCCTATACGGTCGATCTTACCGATGCGGGTCAAGAAAGGTAAAACCCACCAGATGTGAAGGTTAAGAGGGTAAATGTCGTTTAAGTGTCTGAAAATATTATATTCAGTTCATACTCGCGTGCTCTTTTTAAAAATGCTAAAGTTAACTTATTTTTCACAAGGGGTTAAAAACAGTCAATCTTAAATATTGGTAGTAAAAGAGACACTCACATCTCAATCATGCCTTCAGGCATGTTGGCTGGAATCGCCGTCAGACCTTTTCCTCTGCAGTCCACGATATTGTTGGTGCAGGAGCACATCGGCGGACAGGAACCAGACGCAAGACCACAGGGCTGAGGACCGGAATCAAAAACACCTCAGGAAAAGAAGGAAGCATTATAGATATTAGTATTAAGCATGCAGTTGATTGGTTTAATATTTGCTTTTCTTCCTTTTCGTTTGTTTCTTCAATTTTGGGGACTTTTGGGACAGTGTTTTTAGAATGCTTCTAAATGAAAAATTTAAATTTAAATTCCATCACATTTTTCAAATCATCATTTAATCTGTTGAGGAAATGACATTTTTGTCATTAAATAAAATGGCCGAATTTTTTGTCTTGCTCGGACTAATTTCACAGCGAGCATTTTATTTAACCAAAATGCACAAATTACACAACAACTTTGGTGATTTTTTTATATAAAATTACAGCTTATTTAGAAATAACACACAATAATAATAACATTCTCTAGCCTCCATGGTAAACAAGTACACTGACAGTTGAAAATACATATTTTACAAACAGTAAAATTGATAGAAAAATTATATGCATCTTTCACACAATTAATGTTGAAATGGTTTATGGTTGTTTTACATTGTGTTGAGATTATAAAAATAAAAATAGAGTAATATTTTTTTCAGGTATTTTGAAGTTGAAGAAACATGTGACCTTCATACTTCATACTATATTTATAAAGACTTGAATCTCTTTATAAATATTTTTGTTGGAATTTCATAAATGTTAAAAAATGTGGTTTTATATATATATATATATATTTATTTTTTATTTATTTTTTAT
>NW_015652262.1:72234-74801 GCF_001515625.1 Sinocyclocheilus rhinocerous | reverse complement strand
TTTTTTTTTTTTTTTTTTTGAAAAACATTTTGATAGAAATTAACCCTTGGAGCACAAAATTTGAGGAAAGTGAATGTGACCTTCATTAAGTAAAAATCGATAAAAACTGTAAATATTTATCTTGTAATTTTATTATTAAATTGTAAAAAAAAAAAAAAAAAATGACAAAAATGTTTACAAAAAAAGCCAAAGCTACAGCCAAAACTACATCCCATGCCCCAAGAGGCCAGATTTACCAGAGCATATAAAGTCTTTCTTCTGCAATTCAGCCAGGTTGAGGCCATGTAGGTTGGGTGGTGAACTGCACTGTGTGTAAAGTCCCAGCGTTGGTCTCTGTCTGAGCCACTGAGACAACCATGACAAATGACAGTCACACCGCAGACTGTTAGAGTGCAGCCGGCTATGAAAACAAAAGCAGAAAACTGCTGAAAACTGACTGTGCAAGCATCACTATTGTCAATCCTCATACTTCTGTGTGAGAAGAAATGTGGAAAGGGCTCTGGACTCACAAGGTACGTAACTTGGGCATGTGGTTGAAGCTGGAAATGGGGATGGTGCTGATATTATTGTTGTTCAGTGTGCTATGGAAGAGAATCAAAGAAAAAAGAAACAGATATAATCCGAAATACACGCAAACCAAGCAATAAACAGCATTTTTTTTTAAATAAAACTACTAATTTACATACAGGACCTCCAGGACTCTCATGGCACGAAACGCTCCGTCCTCAATGCAGCTGATGTGATTCTTATCCAGCTGTCTGAGATCAACACAAACACGATGGCACACAAGACATTTTGATCATTTAAAGGTTACATTTAAATCATTTTATTGGGTAAGATTTTATTGGGGAAATTAAAAGAAACATTTATAGATAAAGTTGTGTGAACTTTAACTCACAAGTTCTTGATGTTCGTGGCTCCTCTAAATGCTCTTCTCGGTATCATCTGGATGGCATTTTCACTTAAGTCCCTAATTAAAAGAATTGTTAAAAGATCTAATTAAATTAAATCCATATTTAGAACTGAACTGATGCTGAAAAGCAAGTTTAGGTTAGAAAACATCAGCAACCAAAAAAACACCAAGTCAAGATGCAACATTTATTGCTATTTTACAGTTGGGGAGACTTGCTGAAAATGTAAAATTCAGCAAATGTTCATTTTTGGGTGAACTACTCCTTAGTAGAGTTCAGTGTTTCAATTATCAGCTTTGTCTCAGATTTATTAAATTATGTATTATGCATTTAAACTATTTCATTTTGACAGTCACCACTGATAAGCTACCACTAAATATTGTAGAAACTTAATTTGCTGTAAAGTTGCTTTGCAATGATTTGTATCGTGAAAAGCGCTGTACAAATAAACTTGAATTGAATTGAACTGAATAAAACTTCAGATAAACAGACTACTTTTATTGTGTGGTGTTTCTTCACAATAAACTGTTAAAAAGCTGCATGAAGATTCTTCAAAACGTCTCTATTTTTGTTTAAAAAAAATAAATAAATGCAATAAATCACAAATAATGTATTTTTTATTTATTATGTTATGTAACTTTTTTATTTATAATTTATTTGTATCATTTATTTATTATTTAATTTATTTTAATTGACTTTCAAATTACTTTCAACCATACAAAATAAAGCCTCTGCATGAAAAACATTTCCAATTTGGTGGTAAATAGTCTCACAGCCATGGATAAGAAATGTATCTATATTTCATATCTAGTCATGCTCAGCGCTATTCTGCAGGAAATTGACATTTAATAAAAGAACATCTGGATTCCTAAATGTCATTTCATCTGTTTTCTCTCCATGTGAAAGCCATCGGTGACCTTTTCCTAATGCATGTGATTTTTCCTGCAATTGCAAACTGTTTTTAAGTTTCGCCGCAATTGGTTCAAGCTACAGTCTGCATTTGATTGAAGCATTTTAAGTTCCTTAAAGAGTTCAGCAAATTAAAGATCATTTTCTTTGTTTAAAGAGTAAAATGCAGTAAAAAGCTAAAAGCTAACAGCAGACTGTATTAGCTGTATTATTGGTGGCGGTTGCTAAGGTACTATTTCCAGTGGAAGTCAGGCCACTGAACCTGACAATGAACCAGACACATAGTAAGAAATCTGTAATCAAGTGTGAAATGGAATGAGAAAAGAGTGAGAAAATGCAGAATATGTTTTATTTTAACAAATAGTAAGGAGTCTGTTTTTCCGTAAGTAAGTATAGAAATGAACACAAAACCTCCAGCTGTTTGAGTCAGAAATGTGAATGTAGGTCTAAAATGGCCTGTGTTTTCAATTGCTCCTTGTATATTTCAGTGCAAACATGGCCAAAGAGGTATTTTTCACCTCACATTCCAGAGATGGTTCATTTTTTATCTTAGATTTTCATTCTAAAAGGCATTTCCATTCTATAAGGTATCATTATTCCTGGAATGCATATGTAGGTCAAAATGACATACATTTTCTATGTTATTTAATGCATTCCACTGGTCTTTTTTTTTTTCATCTAAAATAATTGTAATGTGGTGTTTTGGGTTGTGTTTCTTGTTCATGTTTTCATGTCTTTTATTTTGGA
>NW_015652262.1:71390-72063 GCF_001515625.1 Sinocyclocheilus rhinocerous | reverse complement strand
CGACCGCCGCCTGGCGCGAACCAACCGCGAGGACCGGGACATCGACATCGGGGGCGGGAAGACAGGCACAAGATATGAACATCTCAGGTTCACCTCCTCGACCTCTGCCACGGAGGACGGTGGTCCGATAAATGGAAACCTCCTGGTCTTCTTTGATCTCACGAGGCCTCCAGCGCGCTTCCCACGCTTCCTTCGGCGTTTCCTCCACAGGCACAAGCATCCAGGCAGGTAACACACCTTCCTCAGCGCAACTGGCACAGACGCATACCGTGCATACAGAAGGCAGTCTTCTCTGGTATCGCGAAACAGACAATCAGACACCGCCGACCGAATATTCAGAAAAGTTAAGCGATCGTACACCAGAGGGGAGCAAACAGGGCGTGTAATAAAACAAACAAGGAAACAAAATACTAAAACAGGTAAAAACAGACTGTGACGGCACGCCGGCAAACATCCTGGCGCCATCTTTCACCAAGTGTTTATGTCACCAAGTACATCATGAATCCACTTATGGCGCTTTTCCACTGCATGGTACGGCACAGTACGGCTCGGTACAGTTCACTTTTGTGGGGTTTTCCACTGGGTACAGTACCTGGTACTTTTTTTAGTACCACCTCGGTTGGGGTTCCAAGTGAACCGTACCGTTACCAAAACGTGACGTGTAAACTCTGCT
>NW_015652262.1:52604-71353 GCF_001515625.1 Sinocyclocheilus rhinocerous | reverse complement strand
AGAGGAGCGGATCCAGCGAGAGCTTGATGGGGCGACGCGGAATGAAAAAGTTTTTTTTAGGAGTCGCGGCAGTAGAGGCGGCGCAACTATAATGACATGCGAATAATCCCGCCCACTCTAAAGCGGTACTAAACTGCAGTGGAAATGCAACCCGAGCCGAGCCGAACCGTGCCGTGCCGAGCCGAGTCGTACCACGCAGTGGAAAAGCGCCATTACAGTGGAAGGGAATGGGGACGATTTGTTCATGTTAAAATATTGTTTTAATAGCATAACCTTCTGTGTAAGCTTACATTCAATTTACAACTTTGTTTCCAATGACAGTTCTAAAATGACTGTAAAAATGACAAGATCAACTTTTCAACTCAAATAATTCTGAAGTTTTAACGTATAAGTTTCACATTTTTGCTCCTCCAAAAATGGGCCTCATTCTCTTCCATTGTGAGTTCCTCCCCACAACTTTGATATTTATTTTGTTTATGTATTTCAAACAATGAAAAAGTCTAATTTATTTTTGTGGTAATCAACATTACTTCCCAAGTGTTGTTGTTTGTGTTTAACTTGTACTGAACCCTGAATATATACAAAGCTCAATCACAAGAAGTATCATGATAATGCAATGCAGGTTTCCATTATTTACACGCAACACGGCCAATTCTATATCACATCAAAGCGCTTTAAACACATTCTGACTTTGCAATCATATCCATCTTTAAAAAACACTAAGGAAAACCAGAAACAACCTCCTAAACTCTGGAAGAAGAGCCTCCAGTACTCTCAGTGTGAGCGCAGGGTTTCCTGGTAACCCCCTTTAATCAAAGCTGTTTGCCAACGATGTTCAGTTTGCATTCGCTGTGGTCCCAACCTGGCTGACATCCAGAGGTGAAGGCAAACAGTACGGATAGTAAGACTGCTCGACCTCTGCAAATATTACACTCCAGATCTTTTATTTGAAAACCCTTAAAAGAGGACAAGAAGAAGTGGACAAAAGAGGCCTGAGTGGGAAAAACGAGCAACAAGTTGTGGGATCTGAGAGACTCTGACTAGCCACACTGGTTTCCTTTTGTTAGCCGTCGTCTTTCTTACATTTGTCTTTTTGCGTTTGACGTACTGTTTACTGAGGGATATTAAATGTTAGCAAAGGCAAAACTCATTCATCAGAGCTTAAAGACAGCGAAGAAAGTAAATAGAGAGAAAATGGCTGAAAGAATGAAGAGACTGAAAAAAAAATCTGATTTGTATCCATCATTGCGCCTTTTAAATTGTTACACATATTATATACAACCAAAGCTATAGATAGTTAAACTTATTATTTATGTTATTTTTTGGTTAGCTTATGTTTTGTAAGATAAACACTTTATGTAATAGCTTATCATAGCTAGCTGATTATCATGCTAGCCTACATGTCTTCCAGGTAATTACCAAAACCTGAACTCTGCTTCACATTACAACCTCGGGTGTGCATTAATTTTCAATAATTCAGTGGACTATCATAAATAATTCCTCACGTCACCACTAGCACTACAACTAGGCAGACGTCTGACTCAAGCACATTTTGTGTGACCGGCCAGTGAACTGTAAGAAGTGGTTCATTGTGCCATTATTGCATAATTTTACAAGAAAAGTTCCTGAAAGCACATGAAAATGTGCTTTGTGCTGTAAAATGACCATTATGTTACCATGTAGAAAAAACATTCAGCGTGATGACTCCTTCAAGACCAGCGACATATTTGAAGCAGTAACAAACACCAAATCTTTGTAAGTTGTAAAGCAAAAAACTTTCTAGCACAACAACCAGCTAGCATAACATGTACTACTAGCACTACAAAACACTTCAGCTAAGCTTTAGAAACATACTATATGCTTTTAAAGTTTGGGCTAGGTCATCTGCTCACATGTTTGTCATTAGTATGTTGCAAAGCTAACAATGAGATGCATACATACAACATAACTTTATAAACACACACACACACACAAAAAAAAAAAACTTGTCTTATCTTCAAGGATCTGTGCGATGCTAATTTTGGCTAAAATAAAATTCCCTCAATTTTCAAAGAAGTGCATTTAATTGTATTGAATGTGCACTTGAACTCTACTTGCAAATAATATATTATTACTGAAATAACAATCCACTTAAGTGTACCTAAAGAGAGAGACTTTCATGACTATGTTTCTTAACACATTTAAGTAAAAGTGCACTTTGTAAAAATGTCAAATTAAATGTTTTACTTTAAAGTACATTTTAAATAATCATGTTTTAATAATTAGTTGTGTTCTAAAGTACAATTATTTTCATGTGTTGACTAACATACTATAGCACGTGTAAAGTACTTGATTATAATTTTAACTGTAGTGCGTTATTCAATATTACATTTAAAATTACTACATTTAAAATTACAACTTCATCATTACAAATGTGTAATTACAAATATATTTAAAGACACACCTATGCATTTCAATAGAATTTACATTAAAGTATATTTTAGTTTAGAATAAATGCTTGAAATAACATTCTGAAATAATTATATTATTAAAATGTACTTAAATCCAACTTAAGTGGGTCAAAAAAACACTCTAAACTGCAACACATTTTCTGAAAGTATCTGAAAACCTTACATTCAGTTCACACTTAAACATATTCTTTTAAAGTATATTATTTTCATAATAATTACTCTTTTAAATAGTATGCTAAATTGTACTTCTTTACAAATTAATTCCAAATGAGTTTTGTATTAGCATGTATGCTAAGCTAACAATGGGGTACGCTAAAAAACCTAGCTCAATAAACGCAGCACACAAAAATATTGGGTAAACCATTCAACTATTTTTATCAATACATAAAAGTACTGAACGAACCAAAAATATATTTATAATGGAAATGATCCCGCATTATTATCCTCCACCTTTGTTTTGTTGGACTGAGCTTGTTGGATGGTGCTGTTTATGCTTTTGTCCTAAATGAGATTTCAGGCACTATCATTTTGATTGCTACGATTCAGAACAACCTTCGCTTTAGGAGTGCACTTATAGTCCTTAAAATGCTGTCTTCATAGGCAACTCACTAGGTTTTGGAATAAAGCTATTCACGCTACAGTATCCTGTCAAATGAAGTCAATTTCTGGGCGTTCCTGGAGAGACAGAATAACTCTGAAGAATAATTAGTCTTTTCTGTCATCGTCATTGGTTCGTAGCATACACATTCTAAGCTAAGTTCACACATGGTTAGTGCAAATTAAAATTTTTGCTACCCACAGTGACAGAGTTGAGGAAAAATCTACATACCAATCATAATTAGCAATCACCCTTGTTATTTCCCCTCTTATTTAAATGTGTTAATTAATTGTGCATGGAGAACGCCACCATGGTGCCAATTACCAAAGCTAGCCTAATGAATCATTGAGTATTAGGAGACTATTACTTGTTTTAATGAACTAGCTCTTGCTTTGTTTAATTGTTCGCCACAAAATTCAAACACAGAGCAAGAACCCACATTACCCACATGACCCACATTATCATAAACCAATATTCCTGAGGTTACCTTTTATCAATACATAAAAGTACTGAACGAACCAAAAATATATTTATAATGGAAATGATCCCGCATTATTATCCTCCACCTTTGTTTTGTTGGACTGAGCTTGTTGGATGGTGCTGTTTATGCTTTTGTCCTAAATGAGATTTCAGGCACTATCATTTTGATTGCTACGATTCAGAACAACCTTCGCTTTAGGAGTGCACTTATAGTCCTTAAAATGCTGTCTTCATAGGCAACTCACTAGGTTTTGGAATAAAGCTATTCACGCTACAGTATCCTGTCAAATGAAGTCAATTTCTGGGCGTTCCTGGAGAGACAGAATAACTCTGAAGAATAATTAGTCTTTTCTGTCATCGTCATTGGTTCGTAGCATACACATTCTAAGCTAAGTTCACACATGGTTAGTGCAAATTAAAATTTTTGCTACCCACAGTGACAGAGTTGAGGAAAAATCTACATACCAATCATAATTAGCAATCACCTCTCTTATTTCCTCTCTTAATTAAATGTGTTAATTAATTGTGCATTGAGAACGCCACCATGGTGCCAATTAACAAAGCTAGCCTAATGAATCTTCGAGTATTAGGAGACTATTACTTGTTTTAATGAACTAGCTCTTGCTTTGTTTAATTGTTCGCCACAAAATTCAAACACAGAGCAAGAACCCACATTACCCACATGACCCACATTATCATAAACCAATATTCCTGAGGTTACCAAAACGAGTGTCTCTGAAGGAAAAAGACCTTATGAATTTCATTTATAATAGCAGACATCTTTCCCTAAAGGCATGTGTGGGTGGTTGGGGGTGTTCGCAGGCAGATTGACTGAGCGCTCCACGTCCATATGGCAACTCGCTAATGAGACAACGTGTGAAATGGCATGAACAAACAACCAAATAACAAGCAAACACAGCTGTCCTTAACTATTTGTTCACACCCATTATGCCTCTTTCTGTACTCCCACACATTCCTACATAGTTTCTTTTTTGACCCACTGCCCCCGACAGTGAAGACTTTACCAACTGTATCTGTATTCAACGATAAAAACCCTTGGCCAAACAACAGCTAACTAACCTAATAAGCTCTTATTGAGACATGAATGTCCAGGAAGACGCTACAAAAACACGTCAAAGGTGTTTTGACGCAAATTCATTGGTAGAAGCTAGGCTAGGCAAATTAGCCAGATACTATATTTTTGTCATGTTTATTGTCATATTTCAAAGATTTTGCCTAGAAATTGCAATTAACATGCAATTAAGTGTGTGAAAACATTACATTCAGTTCGCACTTAAGTATATTACTTCGGTAATTAGTACTCTTTTCTAAATTATGCTAAAGTGTACTTCTTTTTCACAAAGATTGATTCCACTTGAGATTGGTATTAGCATGTTAGCTAAGCTAACAATAGGATATGCTAGTAAACATAGCACAATGAAAACAGCACACAAAAATATAGGGTAAAACATTTTGACTAACCACAGCTAACTAACCTAAGCTCTTATTAAGACGTGATTGTCCAGGAAGTCGCTACACAAAATGTTTTGGTATTATATTATTAGTAGAAGCTATTGCTAAAGTTATCATTATGTTTTTGTGTGAGATTGGGTGGTTCCATCTCAACAAGCATTTCCTGATGTTTCTGATAAGGAGCTGTCACTCACAGTCTGGAGAGAGCGGGATTTTTCAGGAACAGGAGCTCAGGGAGTTGCTGGAGACGGTTTCGGTTGAGACGCCTGAGGGAAGCACAAAGACATACAGCTCACAATTAAACCCAGTTTGAAGATTACTTACTAATTGTCCTTACACGCTGTAGCTTTCAAAGAAATTAATTTTGTGCCATTTTCTAATTAGTTACACAAATTGTAGTGTTGACTATTAGTCAACCCTGTTACCATAATTAATGCTATTGTAAGATTATTTAAATTCAAACATTTTCTTAATTTGTGGTACACTACAAGCCAATATTTGGCCCCAGACTAACTTAATTTAGATACTTTCAACCCTGTTACCCATTCTGATATTGGTTGAGACGCCTGAGGGGAGCACACAGATATATAGCTCAGGAAACCCAATTTGGAAAAAAAATTATATAAAACATGAATAAATGCAATTAATTTGAAAAGTAAAATTGATCCCAAAGAAACACTGTTACTGTATTGGATTCCAGGCACAGTGCTAAATCGTCCATTACTCTTTTGTGAAATCTGGATTGTTTTATTAGGTCAGAGGAACATGAAGGTTAATTTCAAAATGACTATGATTAATTTTACACATACAGCTTTGGGGACTCTGGGAGCCCAGATATTAGGAAAGTAGTCAATTTCAACAGAACCTGAGGGTTAAATGCTATACATTTTATATTAACCCTATCCCTATTAATCCTACTGTAACATTTTTGATATGCAAATTTCTAACGCCTTTAGTATAATTGTAAAACGTTTACCTTCACGTGCCCGTTTGCTGTGAAATCTTATAAAACCTAAAAATACTCTACTATACTGAAGCAAATTTGGTTTACTTGAATATCCATACATCACTTTTTACAAAAATCATGTTAAATTACTTGTTCATCTCTCAAGCATCATTGTATTTCATTGCATTACATGTTTTGAAACTACAGAGCTTTCATCATAAAATTAAGCATTTAAATATCGGTTACGTGCTGGTGCTGGTGCTGATACTAAGCGCATGATGCAGGAGTAATTCCAAAACGGTCTTTTAATGATAAATCCACACAATAAACAAACAAAAAAACACACAATAAACAAAAGGAATCCAGGAGCAAAGGGTAGCACAACATCAACACAACTTCATCATTATCAATAACCGGCCAGGACAGAACAGAAATGGGGAAAACAAAAGCAAGAGAGGGACTAATGACTTAATTAACAATACACAGGTGAACAGAATGAACTAATCAGGGCAACTCAGGAAAACTAGGTCAATGAAAAACGAAGTCAGGAGAACAAGAACACAAACAAAAGTCCATAACCATGACAATATCATCTTAAGACATAATATTGGTATAGATAGAGTGAGGACTAATATTTACTTCATTTTATGTAAGTAGTCTTGCTAAACTGTTATAAAAAATCTAATTGATTTACTTTACATGCTATCAGAATTTCATCTTATGTTTTGCCCATAGAAATATCAGCATCTGCATCAAATTGCATATTTTTGCTCAGTTTGGGCCTTTGAATAAAAATTAGATTATTTTCCTCCTCAATTATCAGCTTCATATTCTCATTATATCATACTATATAAGCCATAAAAGTCTGATCCATCAAATATAATTATTGTCCCAACATGCTTAAGGAAATAATTTTGTGCCAGTTTCTAACTAGTTACACAAATTGTAGTCAACCCTGTTAGCAATGTTATTGTTATTGTAAATTTATAGTAAGTACCTAACAAACATTTTCTTAATTTATGGTAAACTACAAGCCAACATTTGGCTCAAACAAGCTTAGTTTAGACATTGTCAACCCTGTTACCCATTCTGATATATATACAGTAGTCACCATTTGAAGTCGATCAAAAAAGTTAATCAAAGTTGTCCTAAGACAAGAATGCTTTTAGGTTTTAGGACAACTTTGATGAAAGGTTTTGATCCACTTCAAATGTGGATTTCTGTATATATACATATATATATATATATAGAGAGAGAGAGAGAGAGAGAGAGAGAGAAAGACTTTTGATTTTAGATCATTTGTCTTAAGGTTCAATAAACTACTCCATTTCAAATGACTATCATTTCATATGTCAGGCTTTACAGTGTTAAAGCCTTCAAAACAGAATACTGTATTATAGAGAGAATTTATGTTTCTCTAAACTCACAGTCTGTCCAACTCCTTCAGATCATTGAAGGCTCCTCTGTCAATAGTGACGATCTGGTTATCCATGAGGTGCCTGTATAGATTGATAAAGTAATGCACAGTGAAATTTAAAAAGAAACCAACATTCAACACAAAGTGGAGGATGTGGAGTGTGAAGAACGGCCACACATTCCATCCTCCAACAGCATACAAACTGTAATTAAAATACAATAAAACTGTTTGCTTGTTAATTGTTGTTTATATGTTAAAATGTGCTCTTGTCTGCATCCTGGCTGTAGTTGTGGCATATATAAATGTCTATTTAAATGCCTGAATCTCTATACATTACAAAATACAAACGAAATAAGATTGATGTGACGAAATAAATGAATTAAAGCTCACAAAATTCGGAGGTGCTTAAGGCCAGCGAAGTCATCCTTGCCAATATGTGTGAGGTTGTTTGAGTTCAAGTCCCTTTAAAAGAAAGAAGAGAGAGGAATTGTTAATCACAAGTGAAATATTAATTATAACGTATTACTATTTTAAATGGATGTCCATGAGTAAATAAATCAACTGCAATTACAAAAATGGTCAACCCTGTTACCAATGTTTTTGTTATTGTAATGTTAAGAAAAGTACCTAACAAATAGTTTCTTAATTTATGCTAAACTACAAGCCAACATTTGACTCCAAACTAGCTTATTTTAGATATTTTCAACCCTGTTACCCATTCTGATATTATATTATTAATATTTTTTAAAAATGTATTTATATTTAATGTGGGTTGGACAGAGAGGAAATATGATATGGTAAGAAATACATTAATGGGTATGAAAAGAGGTGGACAAGGTGAGGCTTAAATAAGTGAAGATTTTTGATAATTCAGTTTGTGCATTTCAAAAGGAAGTGATGCAACAGCACTGATTAAAGAAAAGTCAGCTAGGTGATCTAATTAATATCTCAATAGTTTGTCCCTGACAGTCATGAGATTAATGTAGGCACTTTTTGGACACCAGCACACAGGCGTGAATAAACTGAAACCTCAGAAATGGATATAAAATGCATAAAGACTACAATTTGCACATGCAAAGAAGGGTTACATTCATTGTTTAGAGGTGAATGCTGACAGGCTGCCCCTTTTTTAGTGGAAATATACATTTGCACACACACATGTAGACTAGTGTCACCTGGGACACGGGCTGTAATGGTACTATTGTGGAAAAGAGCCCATGTGTGACCAATCAGGGCAGTGAATGAGGCGACTCCTTTAATCCTTTAATTAGTCCAGCATCTGCGGCCGGGACCATTAATGTGGAAAATTGGACACAAAAGCAGCTTGATCTCTTTATCTGATATACATCCCTACAGTTTCCTTGAGAGCTTGAAAAAGAAGCTAATAGCTTGTCACAGATATAAACATAACCAAAAGACCTTCATTTCTACAAGCGCATTGTGTGGCAATAAAGAGTCTATATATAATTCAAGCATTTACAGAGGTTCATTATAAGGCCTAAGTAACCTTGAGAAAATACATTAGGAATATAATAATTAATTTACTAAAAAGCAGTTAAGACTACTCTTAAGACATTTTGAATGTAATTAACAGTTTTTTTTAAAAGCATATTCTCAGCAGAAACAGCCTTTGGGGTGGTTTATTTTGGACTTTTTTTCTCAGAGAAACATGGTTGAGCAGATTAAATTATTCACAACTTGTTAGCTTTCAGGGCTAATAACTAAGACTGGATCTTCAAAGTCAAATTTGTTGGTGTTACAGAAAAGCAGTTTTGAATATTAAGAACCTTTTAAATAATTTTCATGGTCTGAAGGTCATTTGTTCCAAATATGGTGAAGATAGGAATTTAAAAAATTATGTTTCATCATGGTGTAAAATCTAGTCAAATGGAATCTAGGTGGAGAATGTAGGGGGATATCTATCTATCTATCTATCGAAATGGAAATTGAAGATTTCTTAAAATAGTGACACCCAAGAAATTACATCAGTTGGAACCTTTATACAGCATGGCAGGAAGACAATTACATAAACTCATTGTATTTTCTCAATTTGTACACAAATTGTAGTATTGACTGCATCAAGTCTAACTCTGTTACCCAAGTTACTGACCAATGAATGACCGAAAATAAACAAGAAACCACAATTTGGCACCAAACTAGTTAAGATCAACAAATGACAGATTAAGTTAGGCTACATTTTCAACACTGTTACTTGCAACCCTATTACCCATGTTGGCATATACATAAACTCGTGAGCTATAACGGGGAAAATGTTGGGACAATTCTACTGGTCAGATGGGTAGACCAGCGATTTCAGCATTCACCTGGAAAATGATTGTGAGGGGAGCCCATGTCAAGATTGAAATTGTAGCCTAACTTTTGAGTCTATTGAGTGACAGATCAATTTAGGTTACATTTTCAACCCTGTAACTTGCAACTCTGTAGCTCATTCTAGCATATATATAAACACAGGGGGAAAGTTGGGACCCGCATGAAGGCCCTGGTCAGATGGGGGGCCATATAACCTGTCCAGGAAGCTAAGTGAGAGGTTAATTTAGGTTACATTTTCAACCCAGCAACTTGCAACCCTGTTACCCACTCTGGCATATACATAAAAACAGGGGCACCGCAACAGGGGGAAGGTTGGGATGAGCATGACGGCCCTGGTCAGATGAGGGGCCCAGCGATCTCAGCATTCCCACAGAGAACGATTTTGAGGGGACCCTGATGTAATAACCATACTTCAGATTTGGCCTCTTATGAATAGCTAAGTTTATACTCAACATAAATGGTATTTATTGGACTTTATTTTTGTAAAAACCAACATCTGGTCCCAAACTAGCCAAGATCTACTAAGAGACAGATTAATTTAGGCTACGTTTTCAACACTGTTACCCATTCTGGCATATTCCTACGCACCTTCAGTGTTCGGCCACTACCAGTCACTTCTGATTCAATCTCTCATGAACAGCTGAGTTTACACTGAACATATATTTAATTTAATGGACTTTATTTTTGTAGAAACCAACATCTGGTCCCAAACTAGCTAAGGTCTACTAAGTGACAGATTAATGTAGGCACCTTCAGTGTTCGGCCACTACTCCATCCAATACTTCAGATTCATCATGAACAGCTGAGTTTACACTGAACATATATTTAATTTAATGGACTTTATTTTTGTAGAAACCAACATCTGGTCCCAAACTAGCTAAGGTCTACTAAGTGACAGATTAATGTAGGCTACATTTTCAACCCTGTTACCCGTTCTGGTATATACATAAACACAGGGTGAAAGGTTGGGACAATCCTAAGGGCCCTGATCAGACAGGGGGCCAAGCAATTTTCAGCCTTACCCCTGGAACACGATTTTGAGGGGAGCCAGAGTCAATAACCTGTCCAGGAGGCCCATAAGCCCTATCAGCGCCCCTACATAAGCACCTGCACACCTTCAGAGTTTGGCCCCTAACAATCATCCATCCAATACTTCAGATTCAACCTCTTCTGAACATTTTACACTGAACATATATTTAATATAATGGACTTTATTTTTGTAGAAACCAACATCTGGTCCCAAACTAGCTAAGGTCTACTAAGTGACAGATTAATGTAGGCTACCTTTTCAACCCTGTTACCCCTTCTGGTATACACCTACGCACCTTCAGTGTTCGGCCACTACCAGTCACTTCTGATTCAATCTCTCATGAACAGCTAGGCTTACACTGAACTCTTTTACAGAGCATTTGAGACATGAGATACCATACACTAAATCAGAGGTCTTCAAAGTTTTTCAGGGTGAGCAAGACCTCCGATACAAAATGTGTCAAGCAGAGCTACATATTAAGCATTCAGCCTTCGATAATAATATAAAATAACCGTATTATGATTAAGAATAAATGATATTATGTTATATGTATATAATGTTAAGGCAGTAGATCAGACCTATGCACATTATTGTTCATTTACCTGAACTTCAGCTACAAGTTTATTAAAAATTTACATTTGAATTTTACTGTGAGTTGGAGAATTAAGAATCAAAGCACTGAGTATCTGAAATTAGTGAGGATTTTCTAATAAAGTGCAGATGAAATGTGTAAGCATGCGGCTCCATAACAAGAACAGCAATGTACAGCGAGACATTTAACATTATTTACAAGGCATTACTTTTACAAATAATTGGAATGGAATTTGAAAAAATATATTGATACAAATATTTTTCTAGTAATCTATTAGTCTGCATTTACATTGCGCATATCTATTTTGACATGCCATATTTTTGTCCCGTGCTAGTATCACTATGTCAATTGCAGCTTCAGAGTGAATCACGCATTTATATGTAGATATAATTTCCAAAACTTTGCAGCATGTAACTGGTCGTCGGTTCTCTTAACAGCATGAAAAACAGTACTTTTATTCAACGGATTATAGCTACATAGCCTCAAAAGTGCGAAAATCCGCTCACTTTACAATCACTAAAAATCTGTCACTCATCTCAGTTTGTGATCTCACAACGTTTATTAAAATCAATAAAGTTGTCTACCCTGCATAATGAATCTCTTTGTGTCGTTGTTTACTAATGAGAGAGGATTCACGAGAGTGAGCTTAACTCAGCACTGAACAAAAACGTAAGCGTTTTGAGCGGTGAGTGGATTCTAACACCTCTGATTGGCCATTGCATTCAAGAGATCAACAAACATGTCTGTCATTAGCTAAATTTCTCACTGCTGCAAAAACACACGCTGTAAATAGGAACATTTCACATTCTTCAGAGCTCAAACTCAAAAACACAATGGAGCATTTGCTAAATCTGTTTCGCCTGTAATCTTGCTTTCGTTTTAGGGTGCTTATATTTAAAATTGACTTTGTGATGTTTTATTTTTTGAAACAAAAAATTATTTGTGTTCAAACATTAATTGGTGCCGCTGCAGATCCCCGGTTGAAGACCCTTACACTAGATATTTAATACGATGATCTAATCAATCAGTTTACATTCACTTTCAATTCATTTCATTCAAAAGGCAAAAACATCTTGTACACAGATATCCTGTCCGTTCTCAACTTTATTATTGGCCAGTGATATCATGTAGAGCCGTTTGAGCGCTGCAAACCTCAGCAGCCTTTTGCCCTCCTTCACGACCCTCGCCTCCCCCCAGCCAACTCAAATAACGGCTCCTCCGCAGCTCCATTCTTTACCACTGCATGGGCAAAGCTCAGGGGACGATGGGGGATATTATTTGGCTAGTGCAGTATCCTTGTAAAATGACTCTGTTTGCTGCGCATCGCCTAGGGAATGTCCTCACTATAGAACTGCTTGCTGTTATCAATTTTGCTTTCACTACTAATTGTTCAACAGGGTTGAACACATTGAACCTCATCTAAATGCCTTTTCATTGTTCTTTGCGGCACTTTCCTGAATTGTTTGTAAGTCCTGAAACATCATTCCTGTTGAAGAAATAGTACTAGCCTTAAGGTCTGGTCACATTTACAGTTAAGGATGAAATCCAGTCATTTCAATTACATGTGTTTGGGAATTCTGTTTAAGGGCGAAAGATTTCCCTACGCGGATTTCGCAATGGGTTCAAGCTGGTCACATGGATTTGCCCCGATGACCAAAGAAGTTTGTTTGGTTTGAAAGTGACTTCTGTGTGAGTTCGGCTTCATACATCGCTACACTATTGACAATAGACGAAGAACCTTGTTCGTAGCAAAATTTCGCTGACTTTATGCTTAGAAGTATCGATGTCCGATGTAATGAACGATTCATTCTTCTGATTTAAATCTTTTTAATGAATCAGTTTCTGATTCACAAAATCAGCCTGAATGATTCATTCATGAATGGGACTGGTTCGGTTCTTCAGTTCAACTTAGTGAATCAAGAATCCAAATGCAGCAGTTCACAAAGTTATCACATAACTTGGAATATAGGGCACAAGTCATATGGACTACTTTTAATGATACTTTAAATGAATAGTTTACCAAAAAAAATGAAAATATTTTCATTATTTACTTACTCTGATTGGTGTACAAAACCTGTTTGGCTATATTATGAATTAACTAAAAAAAAGACAAAGGAAGTGTTAAAATAATCCTGCATGTCACGTGAGCTATCATCATGACACAGGTGGGGTTTGATGTTACTCACATGTCACCATATTTGATTTGGGGCTCTGAATATATGAGTTGATGAATGTTTTGATTTGATTTGTGAATGAACTACTTCAGTTTGTTCTGTTCAGAAGATTTGGATGTAACCACTGGAGTTGTATGGATTGATTACCTTTTCAATACCTTTTCGAAGTATAAAACTTTCAGACTTTCATTATATCTATGAAAACTTGTACAGAAGAAAAAAAGTCATACAGGTTTGGCATGACATGACAGAATCTTAATTTTTGAGTGAACAGTTCCTTTAAGTGAAACATTTGCAATGTGAGGCACTGCTATACAATACACCAATCTTAGGAAACAAACATATGATACATCTCAGTATGATCTGAAAGCGCACTCGAGGAGGACGATAACCGGAATCATATCCTCTGAATCAATGGACATTATGTCCTGCAGTATCAGTTACCCTTGACATCTCTTGAGCCGCACAGAGGGCTTGATGGACACGCTCTGAGAGCTCTGACATGAGATACTCTAACCTCTGAGACACACAAACATGCTCATATACAGAGCCGGTGCATTATTTAAAGCCCGACACTGTAAACAAAACCTGAACACAACAATTGTGTTGTACTTTCTCTGAATAAAATATTACTGACTGTGCACACTATCTATCTATCTATCTATCTATTACTGACATAATTCCTGTAAATTGATTTTTCTCTATGTAAACAGTCCATTTCTAGTCCACTTTAAACACATCATGCAAATGTTATTATGTTTACCGACTTAAATCATCAGGACTTTTGGGTTTAATGGGGTTTAACTTTGTAAGATTGGGATTAATTTTGTACAGATAAGCTTAGTAAGTGAATCATGCTTACACGTCATAATACTTAAGTACTGTAGCTATACTTAAACAGCAATGCACCGATAATATAGCCAATACAGATAAGCCGATAATTGTACTTAATCATAATTTAAATTATTTAATTTTATATTTTCAATTTTATTTGAGAATTTAATTATTTAATTTCATTTCATTCGTTTTTTTTATTTCTATGCTATTTATTTCAGTTTTTTTATTTCAATTTTAGTACTTCCACTTATTTTATTTCAGTTAGTTTTCTAATTTTAAAGTTTTTTATGTCATATTTATATTTTACTTAAATTCAGCTTTATTTTAATTACAGAAAATGGTTTTAAATAGTTTTCATTAGCAATATCTAACAATCGGTTATATCTGATGAATGGCAAATATTAAATATCTATACTACTGTTTATTAAAAATTTAAGTAAAATAGTTTTAAATAAAAAGACATATATTTGAAAATAAACGTATTATTGCTTTTAAAGATTATCTTTGAAGGAGTCTTAGATGACGGCAAAGATAATCTAAATGTAACCAAGATTCAAGTAATACCGATAATTACAAAAATCTCTAATATCGGCTGATAATCAATATGGTACTGATATATTGTGCATCCCTAATTATAATATTTGCCCCATATACTTCCATTATAAATGCATTACGAAACATAAAATCCATGTTTTTACAAACTAAGCGGCAAGTCGAAATTATTTTCTGTAGCATTTCCGCTTGTTTTGAATGCAGAACATTCCTTGAGTTGCCAGATACAACTTTTGGAGCAGATTAGATCTAAAATATCCCTAGACATACTTAACAGATTCAAATTTTAAGTATCAAGCACATAAAATATATCATGTTAAAGCCAAGAAAGGCGATGAGTGTCAACCTATGCCATTCACAAATCCACAATCATGCACATGCATTAGAGTGACGTATAGTGACACAGCTGCAATCAGCAGATGATACTCACAGTCGTTCTGTGCTCTTTGGTATATTTCGTGGCATGTTTTTGAAGGCAAGTCCATGGCAGTCCACAGTGGTGCCCGTGCAGGAGCAGTGAGGAGGACACGCTGCAGACTGACCCGCCAGGAGAAGGGCGCACAACAAACCCCAAATCCACAAACCACAGCTGGGAAGCATCAGTTCAGCGTTCAGACAGCCAGTCCTGACCGGCATCTCCAACCCAAAGCTCAAAGAAGCAGGTTTGAACCTCTACGCTTGCTACAAATGCCCAAACATAAACTACAGGACAGGTATCACTTCTTGAAACACTCAAAATGTCAAAAACAAAGAGTAAAAGTAAAGCTAACAGACCGCAGATCCCTCAGGAATAACAGAACTTGTTATTTTCTTCTCTCCAGGCTGTTTTTTGTCTGGTCTTTGTGCGGTGCATGTCTTTCTACAGTGACCCCCCCCCCTCTCTCCCTCTCTCTCTGTCTTTCTTTCTTTCTCTTTCTTTCCTCCAGGGTAGAGCACTGGAAAAAAAGATAGACTCGTACAATCTCCCTCACTCGTCCTCCCTCATTCACATATAGGAATCATCCATCAAAGGATCTACAAATCACTGCTACACACAGATACACACACACACACACACACACTCACACACAGATACACACACACAGAGTCACAGTAATGGGAGTCCTGCAGATGCCCACGGTCCTGCTCTCTCTCTCTCTTCTGGGTAATTACGCTCTCTGGCTGGGGTCTGGAGGAGGAAGAGGGAGGAGGACGAGGCTGTACAAACACAATAACTGAGCATTTATGTGCACACAAATATAACTTTGTGGAAGTATATGTTTAGGAAAAAATTATAGAATATGTTATTTACAACCTTCAGTAAAGTGGCACTGATATAACTGCTGAAACCCTTGTGAAAATTAACCATGGTTTTATTATAGTAAACGTGTAACCATGTTTTTTGGCGTATTGATTACCATTTGTATAACCACAATTGAATTAGAAATACCACAGTTAAACTATGGTTAGTTAAGCGAAACCATGGTTAATTAATTATTGTAAGGGAAGAATAAATACACTGTAGCTAGATCTCAAACGGTGGATCATTTATCAGTGTTAAATCAAACTGCTCAGTGTTAAAGCATTAAGCCATATAGAGGTAACAGAATAACTTACTATAAAGCTGCTTTGAAAGGATGTGTATTGTGGATGCTATACAAATAAATGACTTGACTTGAATGAACCAAGTCGAATCTTTCCTTACTACAAGGATGCAAGCGATCAAATAAATAAATGAGCTTAATCCGCACAAGCAGGTATCAACGAGCTGCCGCAAATATATGCTTTTCTTCTTTATTTGTGGTGTGAGCGCTTACAGTTTAATGCAAATCACTGCATCTATAATATAAGAAATCTACAGAGATCAACTATAAAGCCACATTTTATTTAAGTTGTTTACCATACCGAGTTTCAGTTATTTTTATCCGAGTTCCATAGTGAATGTAGACATTTTATATCATTTTATGTTTATATGATTCAGCTTAAGATCACGTTGGAATGATTGACGCAGTGTCTGCATGAAATACCTCTGCTTTTTCAGCTTTCTATGGCAAGGTGGCGGCATTTGTGAAAAAAGGGAGAACCTGAAACAAAAATATAAAGATCATTGTGTTACTTCTAATACAGAAATCAGATGTCATTGTGCTGTTAAAATGACTGGTATTTCTGCAGGACCTGAAATGTCTGGTGTGAGCAGTGATGATGGAGAAGTTCACAGCATCTCACTGTCTCATCAGGACCGGATGCTGCTGTGCTCTCCTCATCCTCCGTGACCCCAGAGCCAGCGAGAGCATCTAGAGAAAGACCAAAAGACACTGAGGATGTGAGTTTAGTTAAGTTTGTCCTGCTGGTTTGTTCATACAACATCAGTCAATGAAACCTGCGTTTCAGAAGCTTCGAAAGCATCATCAAATAAAGTCATGAAGCTTCTGAAAGTCCGGCTCCTCTGAGAGATATTGTATGAACAGAAACCAGCAGGACAAACTTAAAGGGGTCATATGATGCGATTTCAAGTTTTCCTTTCTCTTTGGAGTGTTACAAGCTGATTGTGCATAGATAAGATCCCTCAAGTTGCAAAGACTAAAGTCTCAAAACCAAAGAGATATTCTTAAGGAGGGGGCTTTGTAGAAAACGAAGCGTTTGAGAGAGGCGGGGCATAGAGGACCTACAATAATGTACAGTATTTGAAAAATAATGTGTTTTTTGAACATTAAAGCATGTCAACATATTCTGTTACACCAAATACACAAAATAATGATCTTTAAAAAAGCATCATATGACCCCTTTAAAGAAAATCACCTTTTGTGTAAACATCAAACAGCGTGGACTCTGAGGCGAGTAAATAATGACTGAATTATTATGTTTAGGTGAACTAACCCTTTAAACCCCCCAAATAGAAATTGTATGAAATATATTTATACATTTATAATAAAAATAAATAAAGTTTTGAAATAAACGTACATATAAGCAGCTTTATTGAGCGTTTGTGCCCGAGACTCTTACAAAAAAAGGTTTTACAAAAATCACATTCACTTTTATTTATATTTACCTTTCTGCATTTGGCAGATGCTTTTATCCGAAGCGACTCGCGGTGCTCTTATTACAGGGACCCCGATCCCCCTGAAACGAGCTGGAGTAAAGAGCCTTGCTCAAGGACACACCGCTGGTGAAGAACCGGTTCAGTGCTCTAGCCCACTACACCACAGAAGTATTGAAGCTATGACAAAAATTAGCAAGTAATTATAAAGATATTAAATGAAATTTGGCAAGAAATGGAAAGCTGACAACATGAATTGTAAAAGGTTTTATTCTGTGTAAACAGGTGCTCGTGGAGAGCAGCACACGGATGTTTGGAGCAGACACAGACTGTGCACTCAGGCAAGGACAGCCTCGATGTCTCTTCCCCATCCATGATCAGATTCAGTCTGACTGCAGCAGTGATGGACGGCAGAGACAGCTGAAGGTGGACACGGTGGTCTTCATCAGAATAAAGCTGCAGAACTGTCTCAGCTGTGTTGAGATGACAGTAGGATGTGGGGTTCACCGCCTGCAAATACATGATCGTTAGAACGATTACTTCGAATAAAGCTTTGTTTCATGTGTTGTTCACTTGTATATGTATTTGTGATGGTTACTTTTATTCCTTCTTTTACTCATTTATTCATGTTTACTATAGTTGTCAGTAAATAAAATATAATTATTTGATTAACTTATGCATTAATTATGCATTAATTCATTGCTTGACTGAAAATTGAGATGTGTTCACCTTGGCTGCATTTGTCTAGTGTGTAGCCATATGACAAAAATTACTGGCTTGTTTTACTAAAACATAATTTTCAGTATATATATATATATATATATATATTTATATTTATACATATCTACTAGTG
>NW_015652262.1:11548-52462 GCF_001515625.1 Sinocyclocheilus rhinocerous | reverse complement strand
ATATTTATACATATCTACTAGTGCTGTCAAATGATTAATCGCGATTAATCACATCTAAAATAAAAGTTTTTGTTTACATAATAGATGTGTGTGTACTGTGTATATTTATTATGTATTTATAAATACAAACACTGTCACGATTGCCAACGGAAGGGAACGAGGAACGCAGTAGAATCACAATCAACAGTCTTTTAACATCCGAAGCAGGGATACATGCAGCACAATGGACGATAGACACCGGACAACGGAAACACGGAGCAGAACACTCTATATACATGACTTGACGAGACACACCTGGAAACAATGAACAATTAACACGAGGGAGAAACTAAGTCAGAGCAGGCACATGGGGGGACAACATGTTGGGGTGGGCTAGCAATGCATTCTGGGGTAATCTTAATTTTTCAGTAGTAATACTCACATTTTTCGAGTGTAAAATCAAGTCTTCTCCAAAGGCGAGATCTTCGAGCAGCTGAACAGCTTCTCCTTCGTGCAAACGCTGAGGAAAACCGTACTAGGTAGAGTTGTCCAGTTATATAATCATAACAAAAAAGTGAATTTTTTTATATGCCTGAGGGATGAAACAAAAGGGGGAAATAAATTAGATTTAAAGGCACAATATGTAAGATTTTTTTTATTAAAATATCCAAAAACCACTAGAACAGTGTTATATATTTTGCTGACTCGTGTACTTACATTATCCCAAATGTTTCGAAGAATGTATAAATCCAGAGAAATAAGCAATTTTAACTAGTGACACGCACCGTGTCTATAGTGTCATTGTGTCGCCTGCCAGTGACGTCATAACCCCTCGATTTTTGTTTTGTAGAAAACATGGAAACACCAAAGACGCTTTATGTTGTGCGTTTTAATAGACCGGTGACGACTGCACAGAGTAGCATTATAACAGAACTTTCAAATGTATCTAGTATGATAAAACAGCGCTGCTTTACCCCACATACGCACGACCGGAAGGAGCGGAAGCGCTCGACTGTGGCATAATTAAAGCTCCGCTGCTTTACCCCACATACACACGACCGGAAGCGCTCGACTGTGGCATAATAAACTCCCATGATTCCACACTCCGTCACGGCTTCATCAAACTACGCCTTGGTCTATTTGTTTATTTTGAATACGCGCCCTCCAGCGGCGAAAATTACGTATTGTGCCTTTAAGCCAGTTTTGCTTGTGGATGAAATATTTCGCATATAAAATAAAGACATTAACAACATATTCAAGAGATGACGATTTTGATACTTCATAATAATAAAAAAAATATCTTTAAGGATAAAACTGTGGGGCACATTAGTAGGGTTAAAAATATAAAAACTTAAATCAACCCAAAATGTATTGGTTAGGCTATACTACAATTCACATATTAAAAGGGCAGCTGTGTCTTCAACGAGAACACAAAATGAGCAGATTTCATCAACATCAAAATATTTACAGATCAACTGAACCTGTAGCTCATATAACGCATTCAGGCTAAGAGTAGAGCTCGTTAAGTACTTAATTGTAATTAAGCGTCTACTGATTGGTGCATCGGTTTCTGACGCATCCAGTCTGAGCCGCGCGGAGGGATATTAACTGTGCGGCAGCGCCCTCTAGAGGACAGAACTACCGCACAAACAGCACAAGAGATCACTCCGTACACATAGATGGACGAACGAGATACAATTCAGCTGCTAAGTTTTTTAATTAAAACAAAAACAAACAAACAAAATACACAGAAGTGCTCATTGTACTAGAGCAGGTCAAGTACAAATGCTTCACAGATCACAATACAAAATGTTTTTTAAAAAGCCTCCAGTTTTAACTACTGTAACAAAAAAGAAAAGAAAAGGTGGTTTATGTCAAATCAATGATTTCCCCAATGTTACATCACATCATTTCCAACAGATACCAACCTGCACAACTTCCACATGTCCCATCAGCGCACACACACACACACACACACACAATTAACAATTACACAATGCAAATTATAAGTTTGCAGTTAGCACCCATATCTAAACTTGAAAAGGTTAAGAAAATTGAGCTCCTCTTTTCTTCAACACTTCAGGAATCGCAGATTATTGTGAAAGTGTATTCCAGTTTGTGAATTGTAAAGTCCACCATCAGCATGCAATATTAAACTTGAAAGCTTGCATGCTTTATTTACCGGCCTAAAATATGTTTTAAAATATTTCCAGTCATTTCAACAATTTAACCGTGCCTTTTGCAACATTTTAGGCTTAAAATATAGATTTAGATAAGCAACATTTGAATTTGAGCATTAAAATGGGAGAAAAAAAACATGAAAAAGCAAACCATCAGTCAAATATAAATCCCATTGTAGTCGAGGGAATGTGCATTTGGACCGCGCCTGTAACCAAACACATCTGGAAGAGCAATATAAATGATGGACGATGAAAGGAAGTGACGTCACAGCGCTCTCCAGGAGCATAAAACCAGCACTCTGCTTTGAGGAGACGTTCAGGATTAACAGTAATTCCTTACAGCACATCTTTAATGCCCACTGAAGTTCACACACACATCACATACCCGCTGATCTTGTGAACACTTACAAACCAACCACTGCATCCTTCCCATGATCCTCTCCACCTCACTAGTAACATACAGAAACCTTCGAAACACCTCGCAGACTCTTGACACGCACCCAAAACCCTTGAAATTAAACCTAGAACAACATTCAGTAAAGAAACATGGCTGCTTTGTGCACTTCTCAATATGAAAACACAAAATTATCGTACACTGAAATTAATTTTTATACAAAAATACATGAACCTTCTTGACTTAGTGGTTAAACTACATGGAAACTTTTGTAAGCTGATGATTTGCACCAGAAAAGCAACATCAGGTAAAAAAAAAAGGCACATTTGTCCTGTTCTAGTCACAAAATACCATATTTCAAATGTTCACAGTGTTATTAAGACAATATCTATATATGTAAACAAATACCAGTTTATATTCTCACAGATCTCTAAATGACAGTAATACACTTTTGTGAGTAAATGTTGTCTACCGTTCCCTTAAAATCTGATTACAGCATAAACTGTGAATAATGCGAGTTACAAATGGTCCAGACATCAGCACACGTTTCCACACACGCAAATATATTTACACATATATACACCGGCAATATGAATGAGTTGAGCGAGTTAATCTTATCATGGGTCAGTTTAAACAGCCCAGTGGAACTGACTAGTGGTTTACCCATCAACACCTGACGTAACAGTTTAAAACCATACAGCGAATTAAAAAAACAAGTAAGAATTCACACATTAAATGAAAATTGGTCTCAACTTTTAGTATGTTAAAACAATACAGAATATAAAATAAATAAATAATTAAAATAAAAACTATCTCCTCTGGTCGTCTAGAGTGAAGTCTTCTATTCGGGCAGAATTCACAATATAGACATATAAGGCACTGGAAAATAAGCAGAGATTTATGCATTGAGCCTTTTTCAACAAGATAATGACTGCATTTATAATAACAAAAGACATTAAGATGATATTTAGAACAAATTCACACATCTGAAATATACAACAAAAACAATACAAAACAAAAAAATTAAACGAGTAAATAAATATCACACTTTTGAAACAACACAAAAACACAATAAAACCAAAGCAAAAAAAAAAACTAAATGCAACAAAATCAAAGAAAAGCAAAAAATAAATAAATAAAAACAAACCAAAACACATTAAAACAAAAAAACAAATGAAATTAAAATAAAACACAAAAGCAAAACAACAACATTAAAACGGACTAAAACATTTTTTTTTTAAACAAATAAAATTAAAACAAAACTTGAAAAACAAAAAAAATCAAAGCAAAACTAATTAAGACAAAGCAAAAAAAACAAACAAACAAATGAAATAAAAACAAAAATACTAAGCACAACAAAAAAAGAAAACAAAACCAAAGCAAATATAAAACACAACATAAAACAAAACCAAGATGAAAGCAAAACAAAACAAACAAACAAAGGCTGGAATACAATACACTACACGACTTTTGCCCCATTTCCCCCCGATTTACTGAAATCTGTTCAGATTTGAAAAGTCGTGTAGTGTTTTCCAGCCTTGAGTAAATAACTGATGGCATGCATCTGTGTGTGAGATCAGTAAACTGCTGCTGACCTGAACCCGGTGCTGAGGGCATTCAGCTCACTGGATCACAGCTGATGTTCTCCTTCCCCCTCCGGTCTGCGGCAGGCTGGCTCCCCAAAACCTTCTTCTGCATTTAAACACGGCAACACTCATTACACACACAGTTTATGCACTTACACATGCACTCTTTCACACACTGAATGCTGCAGTGTTTTTATAGCACAGCCCCTTTAAACTACTTTGCTGCATCACTTTGTAGCTGCCAGTAGACTGAACTAAAGGACACACAGGTGCACTTGGAGAGATGCCACCATCACCTTTGATTACTTATGTGTTATCATCTGAAGCAGAGATAGGGATCTGACCTTGATAAGCCCACCGAAGGAGCGCGAGCGCGCGTGTTTTTTACTGGTAGGAGTCGTGTTCTCACTCACAGGAGTGCCAGGAGTCGACTGCTTGCCAAGCTGAAACGATTAACAGCGACACAGTCATCACAGCAGAAATGAGATTAGAGAATAACTATAAAATGACACTTTTTTTTTGTAATGAATCACCAAATAAATAACAAAAATGCATACTAAGAGAATTTTTTTAAAATTCTATATCTACTGTATATTAATATGTTAATAATGCTTATCGCAACAGAATAATAAGAATAATTGTAATAGTAATAATAATAATAATAATAATAGTAATTTTTAAATAAAATAATTATAGTTAAATGAACAGTAAAATATTTTTAAAAAGCCAACTCAAGTGGTCTGTTGTAATTAGTATATTAATAAAAAATAAAATTGGGTTTAAAAAAACCTACACAATGTAATTATTGTAAAAATGAATGGCAACATAATTAAAAAGCCACCTAAAGAGGTCTGTTGTTATTAAAATAATAATAATAAAACAATTTATATTTGTCGTTTTTGAAAAAAACAAAAAACTAATTTAATAAAACCACATGAACCCATGAAAGGACGCAGTGTGCCGTCACCTGTCGGATGAGTTTTTTCTTCTTGGCGGAGTTTGGCATGTGATGGGTGACGTGTCGATAGAGCTCTCGGAGCGCCTCTTCAGCGTGACTGTCCGAGTCTGACCGCACTCGTGCTGCGCTCCTCTTCCACGCCGACATGAACGGAGAACCGCCGACTGACAGCAGCTCCAGATCATCCTGACAGCACACACAAGAGCATGATCACACTCGTGGATAAAGCAGTCAATGAAGAACCAACACACATGCCACAAACCTTGGAGTGAATCATGCTGGTGTCTGCGAACTGAAGTCTCGCATGTTCCCTCAGATACACCGGTGCCTTTGCAAGAGAGAAGAAAACAGACACGGATTTGACTCGACAATCAGGGAGACAAAAGCTCCTACACATGCTTTAAATGTTTAAAGAAGATAATGTCATGTGAGTGTTGTTAGTGGTAACTAAAACTATTACAAATCATTTTTTAAACAAAGCTGAAACAAATCAAAATATAAATATTAGATGAAAAAACCTAAACTTGAAAAACTTAAATGAAAATTAGAAACGTTTCCTTAGAAACTAACTGAAATATGTTTAAGCTGAAGTAGTAAAATTATTAAAATAAAACATTAAAATGAAAATAAAGCTAAATATAATTTTTTTTTTTTTTTAAATACAAAAGTACATAAAATTACAAATGTTTCTTTGGCAAGCAATTGAAATAAAAAAAGTTGAAGTACTAAATTCACTAAAACTAAAGCTGAAATAAAAATAAAGCTAAAAATATTTTTTTCTTTCTTTTTTTTAAACTTATAAAAATGACAAAAGCACATTACAAAATTAGAAATGTTAGGTTAAATGTTAGTAACTGAAATAAAAAAGTTGAAGTTCTAAAATTAAAACTAAACTAAAGCTGAAATAAAATAAAGCTAAACAAATATATATATATATATATATATATAAACACACACACATAAAAACACCTTCATAAAAATGGCAAAAGCACATAAAATTAGAAGTGTTTCATTGGGAAGTAATTGAAAATAAAATAATAAAATAATATATATTAATGTTAAAGTACTAAATTTACTAAAACACTGAAATAAAAATTAATTAAATATAAATATTTACATAAAAATATAAACAAATGACAAAACTACAAAATCGACAAAGGTAAAATTAAAAACTGAAATCAAAGCTTATTCAAAAATATGAATAAATACTACAAAAGCATACAGATAATACTAAAAGAACACTGTGCCACGTTAATATGATGTTGTTTTCCATCTCATCAGTATGTGCAGATAAAAAGTGTCATGGGAAAAGTACCCGAAAGATCTTCTGTGAGTGTTTGATGAGAAACGCCATGCCGCTGTTCAGTTTCTTCAGGTTCTCCTGAAGGTCAGTGGCATTCATCTGAAGAAAGCAGCACATCACACATGAAACATGATGCCTGAACCAAAATAAAAACTGAACTAAAACCAAAAAGATCTCAATGATACCAAAATAGCACGTTTAACAATTAAACAGAAAGGAGGAAGAAGGAATGGCGCACGTTGTTGGGCCAGATGACGTGGGGGGCGAACATGAGCGCGAGGTTGTGCGCAGACATCCTGTTCTTGTGCTGTTGTTTGGCGGTGTGGTAGAGCAGGTCCAGCAGCAGCTTGAGCAGGCTTCGGTTAGCGGTGGGCAGCAGCATCAGCAGCAGCTGTAGCGCCTCGATCTGACGCTCTTTATCCGGCAGACTCGTCTTATTGCCGAGATCGTCGAACAGGCTGAGCTCTGTCCAGACGCAGGTGCAGAGTGATTATGAGCGGTCAGTGATGGGCAGGATGGGTGAGGTTTGGACTGATCAGACACACCTGTGATCTTCAGGTGAGCGTGCAGGTGCCGCTGGGTCAGCAGGGGCTCGGGCAGCTCTCCCAGGAAGCTCTTGAGGAGCGTGGCCACATCGTTGGGATGGAAGTCACCGGAGGAGAAGTCGATGTCGGCGCCGCTGTTGAGCTGCTCTCTCAGCGTCTGCTGTCTCAGGCTGTTGCCAGGAACCCGAAACAGACCCTCCACATGCAGATCTGCAGGACAACAACCAGCTCTTCATAGCTTACTTTGCATACATTCATGTTATTCATTCAAAAAAGACAAATTATAGTTGGTTAAAACAAAATTGTGCATTTAAATACAGTCACATTTACCCTTGTTTGGCAACATTTGGCGAGCAAAATTCAGTCATTTCAACAGAAATCCATGCAATCAGGAAATTTGACGTGATATTAATAATAATCACGATAATGTCAAAAACGACAGTAATAAGCATGTTTTTTAATAAATCACAGACATTATAAATAATAAATATGATAAATAATATTAAATCTCACCAATTATAGCACAAAGGTATGTAGTGTAGCGTTAATATAATAATAGTAATGATAATGATAACAATAATGGCATGATATATTTTATTTTAAATAATCACAAAAATATAGCAAAAATGTACATAGTGTAGTATTATAGTGTTAATAATAATAATAATGGCATGATATATATATTTCTTTTAAATAATCAAAAAAACTATAGCAAAAAATGTACATAGTGTATTATCATCGTGTTAATAACAACAATAATAATGGCATATATATATATATATATATATAATTTGTTTTTAAATAATCACAAAAAAAATCATAGCAAAAATGTACGTAGTGTAAATTTTGCAAGCAATACCAAGTTAATTCAATAGAAATATGCAGTCAGGAAAGTACAGAAAATAATTATAGTGAAAATCTACAGTAACTAGGGCTGCACGATTTGGGGAGAAAATCTAATTGCAATTTTTCCGGTTAAAAAATTGCGACTGTGGTTTAAAACGCGATTTTTAAAACAAACAAACTAAAAATATTAAAAAACATCAGGTTTATTGTGCTCGTCTGTAGGGCTGCACAATTTGTCCTAAAACGTTGTGCTTATATATCAATATGACTCAAAATAATTATTTTGATTATTATTATTAATAAATAAAGACATTAAACAAAATGAGATATTATATAAAGATATTATAAAATACCTGATTATTGTAATAAAACGATTTCATTATAACAACAAAATTGAATATAATAGTAACAATAATAATTACTATTTTATTTTACAGAGCACTTTATTTTATGGAAAATCCACACAATCAGGAATTCAGCATCAGGATGAAGACGGTCGCGTGAATTGCAGCGTTGACCGACAGAAAGCTGCTGGTTTGAAGGGGACTTTCAATGTGAGCTGTGCTTCGTTCAAGTTCAACCCACTGCTCCGGGTGTGTGTTCACGGTGTGTGTGTGTTCACTGCTGTGTGTGTGCACTTTGGATGGGATAAATGCAGAGCACTAATTCCGAGTATGGGTCACCATACTTGGCCACATGTCACGTCACATGTCACGTCACTCACTTCAAGTGTCCAAATACTTTTGGGGGCCTCTGTATTTAATTACAGTCATTAGGAGTCATTAAAGAGTCACTAAGGGTCCTAGAAGCGCTGTATATCTGAAACTCACTTTTGCTGAGGAACACGATGAGTTGATAAATCTGAGCTATTCCTTCCTCTGTGAGAGGCATGCCGAACACAACACCTTTGTCTGGAGAAGAAAAGATGTAAACCAGTTAACAATTAAACATCTCTTCAGCAATAACGTAATTTTTCAACACATTTATTACATTTGATGTTATTACATTAAGCTTTCTAAAGACTATATTCCATTGACAGCCTTAGTTTGTAACAAATTAATTTTTCATATATATTTGCATATTTTTGCTTGCTCACTAGGAACCGGAAGTCAATATTCTCTGCATAAAAATGGTACTATATTTATTGTAAAAACTAAATAAATAATACATTTGATGTCAAAATATTTCTATTCACCTGTATAAGCTTAACATTACTTAGTGTGAAGAAAAATACAACACTGTCAGTCTAATCAGAGTTCATTACAATTATAGATGGATTTAGTGGAATAAATTAAATAAACATATCATGAAATTATTAAATACATCATAAAATATTGCAACAAATCCATTTCGTATAATGTAACTTAAAAAATGTCTTGAAATTAAAAACCTCATGACAAAGTTAAATATACCTTGAAATAAAACGTAGCAGACAACAAAGTAAACATATCATGTAAAAATGCCAAATCTATATGACAAAGCATATTTTATGTCATTTTTCATTTCATTTGGGAACCAAATACTTTTGGTCACACAGAAACCAATCAGGTCCTGACTTTAGTTTCGCTCATTACTGTTGACTGCATTGAATCTAGAGCCGGCTAGTCAATAGCAAAACCCAACGGCAGGAAACTAACTTGAACAGCAATCGGTAAACTTCAGAGAACTTCCCAAAACAGATGACGTAATTCTCACACTGAAGGTTATTCAATAGTTTCTGTCAATAGCGTCTGAAATCTTCCCACAGAAGAATCACCGGTGCCTCCACAACAAGCTCAAAGGCATATCGACAACGGCCTGGTTGTAAATTTGTAGGAAGCATGAGGACGAATTAATGCCCACTGCAGGCTGAAACAGAGAAAGCAAAGGAAAAGGAATACACAGTCAATGGAAACTGGCAACAATGCCCAAAAACCCTCTGACCTTTGCGTTTGAGGAAGTTGAAAGAGCGGAAGAAGCCTCCGGCTGCAGTGGCGTTGGGCATCTTGGGCTCCTCGTCCAGTAGCTGTGAGAATTCGGCTCCCGGGAGGTGGATGAGCCGCGTGATGTTGCTCAGCACCAGCTCAGTGAAGGCCTCGGGCCGCTCGTGACGCAGCTTCTCCACGAAGAAGTCAGGGTTGAAGATGATGGGCGGCCGGCCGTCACCACTGCCGCCCGTTTCTGACTCCTGACTGATCACAACATTGCACACCGTGCCCCTATATATGCACAAATACATGAGTTCCTGACATCATGCTCGTTTTATTGTTTAGCTAATTATCAGTTTATATATATATATATATATATAAAAAAAAACATTGAACATGCAATTAAACATACAGTGACTTAAATAAAAATTTTCCATTATAAGAACGTTTTTAATTTCTGAATTAAAACATAACTTTTATATTTTTTGAGAGGCATAAAGTAAAAATGTCAGGGTGACATAACTGTACTTTTATCACAGTAAATAAAAAAAATAAAATAAAGAATTCTTATTATTCTTTCTTAAATATATATTTAAACAAAACTGCGTCACTTTTCATTAATACCTTTAATTAATGTAACTTTTGTCATGTGGTGCAACCAACCTGCAACAACAGGAAATGGCAGGAAATGTGAGTCAAAGTCAATAAATCTCTTAAAATATCCAATAATGTAAATAAACTAAGCCAAGGTTGGTTCAGGCTTAAAATGTCATGCGGTGCGACTCAAAAACTCAATATTTATGAATTAATAATTCATGATATTTGTAAAAAAATACTTTTCAAAATACACTGAAAAACATATTTTAAAATTTCGAAAATAATGACTAAGATGTGACACTCACATATATTCAGGATGTAAGAAAATTTTTATTTCTTTTTACTTGACAGTTACACCACATGACATCAAAATGAATCATTACTTTTCTTTAGTTTAGTTATATATATATATATATATATATATATATATATACACACACATATATACACACACACACCATATAATACAAATACTAAATTTGAGATTTAACTTGGCATGTGTGTTTAAAACTAGATTTTTTTTTCCTCTTCTTTTGAAAGCCATAAACTGTAAATGAACATATAATTTGTCATGGTGAAACAAGATTATATTAGATTATATACAAGAAAAATTTTCATATTTTGATCTTGCTCACTGGGGACTGGAAAGCAATATTCTTTCTAGAAAATATTACTATACTTATTGTAAAAAGTGCAATGTAAATAACACATTTGACATAAAAAAAAAATTTCTTCACAACATTACTTATGTACCTGATGTTCCTGTGGCTCAGTGGTAGAGCATTGCGTTAGCAGCGCAAAAGGTCGTGGGTTCAATTCCAAGGGAACACACATACTGGTAAAAAATGTATAGCCTGAATGCACTGTAAGTCGCTTTGGATAAAAGTGTCTGCTAAATGCATCAATTAATTAATTAATTAATTAATTACTGTGAAGAAAAACCTGTCAACTTAATACAAAATAAATATTTTCCTGATAATTATTTTAATAATTTGCTTTGTTGTCAGTGCAGTTATGGAGGGATTTAACAGAATAAGTTAAATAAATAAATATATAATGAAATTAATTATGGAATATGCCATGGAATATTTAAATAAATAAAGTACAATGAAATGCATGCAGAAATAAGTCCTGAAATGCACTATTTTCAAGTCATCAAACTGAATGATTAAATATATAAATAATTTAATTATATAATACAACTTGTGTATACTATATATATTTTTTTTTTATGGTATACACAAGATGTTATATCATATGATACAAACACTAAATTTTCCTCCTTTTCTGAAGGCCGTGAACCGTATATATGAACATATAATTTGTCATTTTATCTAGAAAAGACAGTGTTGGAAGTCTTGATTGCTTTGGGGCACGTACAGAACAGAAGCGATTAGGTATTATGTATTTTGAGAATTTCAAAACATCAAAGACTCCACAATGACTGTAATCACATGACATGAACTGTTGCTCTCTATAATCGGTCTTGTTCTGTTGTTGGCATTTCTCTGTACCAAGCATTACGTTACCATGGTCAAACGCGTTGAAAACATGTAAGAAGCTTTCTGAATCCTGCTGTCAACTTGGATTCACTCTTAATGTGATGGCAACGAAAAGTATACATGGCAAACCCGCAGTACTCTGATATTTATCATATTCTGGAAGAATCCCACATTCATTTCACCGCGGAATTTACACGCTTTTCTACGGTTCGTCAAAGAACACCATAGTAACGTTACTTTGTGTTTATGCCCATTCAAAGTTACCACACAAAGTTTTCTACCTCAGTGCTTCCACCCAACAACGTCTTTGCAGTTATTCAAACGTGTAAATATTTCACTGTATTTTCAGACTATATGTGTTTGGCTAACACGTCTGTAAATAAATATTCGTTACCTTCGGTCTCCTTTATTTACATCGGTGTCTTTCTCCGCGGCCATCTTTCATCTTCCGTTTGAATCCGCCGCTGCTGAGGCGTTTACCGCTGCTTAATCATGATTGGACAATTCAGGGAAAGTGGGAGGGGCTATGAGTTTGCTGAGCGCTGATTGGTCTATTCAAATGTTTCAGAGATATACAGATCTGGGAACAGCCGTGAAGACGTCGTCGATCTTCTTTCTTTCTGCATGCAGGTTGTCGTTTAAATCTGATTATATAAAAGGGACCCTTTAAATGTGTAATATTAATTTATATTTCAATATAAGTATTTCTTATTTTTTCATTGATGCTAAAATGTTAACACTGAATGTTGTCGTAATTAGAAAAGGCTGCTTGCAGTGCCAAAACAAATATTCAGCTCGCTCATTGTGCTATAATCAACATGAATTTAATACTTCATATGAGACATTGATCTCTTTATAAAAGGATTCAAAGTCTAGATTGAATCAAAGTCAGGTGTGAAGTATAAGTGTTATGATTTAGATTTTTGAACATTTATAGAAATACAATCAACACTTTTGTGCATAGCAGTCATGAATTTATTTGTTAACATAAAAAAATCAATAAATAAACTTGAGACGGTTGACAAAGCTTAAACATCTTAGCAAACACATGGAAAGTCCACATGGAATATGCATCATCTACTCAAAATTGTATAGTAGTCTATAAATTATATTTAATCTATATATATATATATATATATATTTGCTGTTTTAAATCTGCTGCAAAAATGCTGTTTTAAAAGTAGCCAAATGCAATGTTTGTCTTGGAAATAGACTACATTAACAGAAATAAGTAAAAATTAAAAGAATAAATAAATATAAATATATAAATGTATTTATTTGGGAGAATGTGAAACATCATTAGTGCGAATCTAGCAAAAACTATTCCACTTTTGCATAGTTTATGTCATGTCAAATTTCACCAATTCTATTATGCATATACATATATTTTAAAGTAGTGTGTTACAACACAATCTAAATAAATTTGATCTGACATGAATAATTTTTGTATATTTATAGGATTTTCACACATTCCGTTCTGCAGGAAACATAATAGTGATATGATATAAGGTGTTAGTGCACTTAAAATAGTGTATTTAGAAATCTAATTTAGAGAATCTCATTTTTAAGAGCCTTTTTTGTTGAATTGGCTTAATATATCTCTTCACATTATATTAAAAGAAAAAAACAACAATGCAAAGACAGTGGCATATAACAGCTGATCTTCAAAGACATGATTTCATCCTCAGGGTAACATAACATGGCATGCTCGTATTGCACCTGTTCAGGTGTTCACTGTCAGTCTTTTTTGTAGGTGCGAGATGGAGGAAGTTATCAAGCAGACGCCACAACAGATCAAACATTGCTGCTGTTGAGAAATATTTGCCAAAGATCAGCATGCAGAGCTAAATTACGTGATCCAACATCTGCATGGACTCCATGATGGCCTCATCCTGAACAAAAATAGTTATTAAAAAAAACAAAGAACATATTAAAGGAATAGTTGAATGAGGATGACAAAAATTAAAATGTGCTGAAAATCCCCTCATCCTCAGGCCATCCAAGATGTGGATGAGTTTGTTTCTTCATCAGATTTGGAGAAATGTAGCATTACATCACTTGCTCGGCAATGGATCCTCTGCAGTGAATGGGTGCCGTCAGAATGAGAGTCCAAACAGCTGATAAAAACATCACAATAATCCACAAGTAATCCACACCACTCCAGTCCAATCATTTAACGTCTTATGAAGCCAAAAGCTGCGTTTATAACAAATTCATCAAAGCATTTTTAAATTCAAACCATTGCTTCTTGCTAAAATGTCTGTGTATTTTGATGTGAGAGACAACAGGAGATGGACTCTTTCACTGGAGGAAGTGTTATCATGGTTTATGGACTCGTGTATTTTGGCCAGAAGTTTCAAGTTAAAACATCTTAATGATGGATTCGTTTCTTCCAAACATGCAGCTTTTGGCTTCACAAAACTTTAATTTTTGTGTGGATTACTTGTGGATTATTGTGATGTTTCTATCAGCTGTTTGGACTCTCATTCTGACGGCACCCATTCACTGCAGAGCATCCATTGCTGAGCAAGTGATGCAATGCTACATTTCTACAAATCTGATGAAGAAACAAACACTTCTTGGATGGCCTGAGGGTGAGAACATCTTCAGCAAATTTTCATTTTTGGGTGACCTATCCCTTTAAATATCATTGCAGGTCTTGTACAGTAGGTATCAACCTAAGTAGTTTCTAATGCATCTTTATAATGAGTAATCACATTCACATTCTAAAAAAAAGGCATTTACATTTTATACCAAAAGCATAAAAAATTATAGAAATAATTAGTTTTCATGTCATCCTTGTACCTTTTGACACGACTCCAGGAACTCCTCCATTGTGACGACACCATCATTGTTGCGATCCATTTTCTGAGTGCAAACAGATAAACGATCAATAAATGAATAATTTGAGACCTATTGCACTAGAAACATGGCAAGCATTAGAAGTTTAAAAGAAAGAATAACAAGAATAAATGCTAGTTTTCTTTTTATGTTTTGGTTTTTTTGCCGCTCACCGTGCATTTATTTGATCAAAAACACAGTAAAAACAGTAATATTGTGAAATATTTTTACAATTTAAAATAACAGTTTTCTATTGTAATAAGTTTTAAACTGTAATTAATTCCTGTGTCTAATATGCTGATCTGGAGTTTTTGAAGGTACCTGGAAGAAACTTTCGACATGTTCTCTAGGTGCGCTGTCCTTCATACACGGATGTGTATACGTCCCCATCAAATCATAAATAGACTTCATAATATCATTCATCTCCTAAAACAGACAGAATAAATTAATGAATACAGTAATGGATTCACATAAATGGCCAGATTCTGCACCGGAATAAATGTTAGAATACACAGTTTAGTGTGAAACTAGTCTATATATCTGTGATACTGTACCTCTTTAGTGATGCATCCATCTTTGTTGAGATCATACAAACTAAAGGCCCAACACAGTCTATCAGTGACGGTACCACGCAAGATGATTGACAGGCCAGCCACAAAATCCTGAAGCCAACGAGAAATACACCAGTAAGTGTAAAAGAAAGAATAATTTTAATATGCAACATTATGAAAACAGCGAATCATCTGCTGATTTGGCTATAAAATAGCATTTTTTTGTGTGAAAATAATAATAAAAAATAAATTGCTAATATACCATAAAATACATGCAAATGAATTTAAAATACTTTACAAATTTTACATAGTTATTATATATTACTATATGCTTTTGAATGAATTAAGTATATGGTATATGAATTACATTTATTCATATTAAGTATATGAACAGCAAACTGACCTCAAAATTAACTGCTCCGTTTTTGTGTTTGTCAAAAGCCTCAAACAGGAAATGAGCATATGCACTAGAATCTTCAAAAGAATTAAAAACACAAGACTGAAACATCAAACTCAATTTGGGAAACACAGAGGGATTTATCAAGGCCTCTTTAAATTCAATTAATTCATAGAGTTGGAACATAGAATTACAATAGAATTAATATGGTTGGAACAAATGAACTGATTTAATTAGGTTTATGCATTAATTCACTCACCTCCATGAGGAAAAAAGTGAGAGTAGATTAACTTAAAAGTCTCTTCATTTACTAATCCAGTGGGACATTCCTACAGCACATAAAAATAGTCATAAACAAAAATATGTGGAAAATATTTCAGTATTTAAAATATATTTAATAACAATAAAACGATTTGAGAAAATAATTGTAAAAAGGGACAGAGACCTTCGATATGTATCCAACACAGAAAGAAGAAAACTTCGTAAGCGTAACCTAGCCATGTCACGGAAAACCCAACCCGATTTCATGAGAAAACGTAAGTATTTTACGAAGTTGCAATTTCGTACAAATTCATACAACGTGGAAAACGCATTATTTGTACAATAAAAAGCTAAGTGTGAATCCATGGGCATGAGCTGGTCGTACAAAAATGTAACGTAAAATAGTTACGTAAATGTAAAATATAGGGATGCACTGATACCGATACTGGTATCGGTATCGGGGCGAGTAAACTGTGATAATGTGAGAAATGTTGAAGGTGTCTGAATATATTTTGGTTTGACTGTATCTATTTGATAAATGAAGTTAACCAACTAACATTATACATACCCTTTTGGTTTCTATACCCAATATTTAAAAAATTTACAAATGCAATAAAAATATTGGTATCGGTACTCGGTATCGGCAAGTACCAAAAATAAAAGTATCGGTATCGGGCGAGTACTGGAAAAAGTGGTATCGGTGCATCCCTAGTAAAATAGTTACGAATTATCATGCGACTGTGCTGGGAAAAGCACGTTTTTGCAAAGAGTCTGTCAGCAAACCCACAAACCACGAGTAATCTTTCTTAGTTCACATGTGGCGAAACTAGCCAATCACAACAGAGGTGATTTAAATTTAGGAGTCTTAAAGGTACAGTAACCCTTTTTTTGCTTGTTCAATTCTAAGTGTCGGAGAGCAGAAGATACACATTTATATGTATATATAAATATATAAACTTATTGTAGAGTCCATTAATAGATCAAACCGGTAGGGAGCTTACAAAGATCATTAAGGGAAAAGTTTCTTACATTTTTGAAACTTCTATAGAGGATTTGTAGCTCTGTTTTAGTGAACTTGGTCTGTTCCAACATTTTTTCCAGACTATCCGGCCTGCAGCACACAGTGGCAAGCTCAAAATCCTCCTCTATACTGTCTACATGACAGATGAAAACATAAACAAATTACACATAAAACTAAAAGCAATACTGAATTCATTTTAGAGATATATGCAGCAAGAACATGCAGAAAGGAAAGCAACAGCGAGTCGGTCACTTGCTTTGCCTGACTGTTGGTGTGGAGTCCACATGACAGCAGGGCAGAAGTCTGAGGAAGCGCTGTTTCATGTTCTTTTTGCTCTGGCCTGAGGGAGGCTTACCTGCAAACACATTGGGAAACTGCTTAGATGTGCAGAAGTGCTTTGTAAATCATTTAAATTCTATTACAAGGACACAAAACCATTCGCAAAACGGTGGTCCGTCACAGTCAGTTGGCCCAGTTTGCTGCTCTGGCTTTGATTCAAAAATGAATCGGATCAGTGAATTTGAAGAACTGAATTTCACCCAGTCATAAAATAAAGGAATATGTGCACATACTTTTCTTTGACCCTTTTGAGTTTACTGGACATGACATTTGATTTCAGTATGAAAATGCCAATTACATTAAAGGTGCGTTCACATTAGAGCAACTTAGGCGAAATTTCGTGCATGGGCAAAGTGTGAAGTGTTGTATGAAGCAACGCTTACTCAGAGATGACAAATTCAAGTGTTAACATTTCAACAAACTTGAATGCAATGTTAAATCTGCTAGGGGAAATTCGTCCCTCACACTAAATTTCCTCACAAGTGGGTTCCTATTGAAATGACTGCATTTCACCCGCAGAATTTAAAGCAATCCATAGGTAAAGTAAAAGCAATATCTCACAAACAAGAGTGTTGTTCTAATATTCAGGCCAACAGGTTGTGTGGGTGGAATTGCTTTAATACAACAATGTTAATAAGCAATAGAGTTCAATATTAATGTTATGTATCAAATATCTTATATTTTAGGCACAACACTGACAGTTGTTTAGTTTAATATTCGCCCCATCAACAAGCTCCAAACGAAAAGCAGAATTAATCGCCTGTTACAGTGGTCCTGAATGAGTCAGTGTTTTAGTGAATCGATTGACTGAATTGGTTGAATGTATCACTCATACCCAGATAGCACAAGTACGTCTGCCAGTCTGTTAAAGATCGCTTCATCTGGAAAGCATCTTCTGTGTACAAACATCTCATAGACGTCTCTAAGATGTCAGTTTTACATACAATCTAAATCATAATCATCTTAAAGACATCTTCTAAACGTCTATTTGACATCTGACAGATGTCAACTTCTTCCAGATGTAAACACACACATCAAAAAGACGTCTCTGAGATGTACATGAGCTATCAGGGTAAAGACAGTGCTTATTTTGTTCCTGATCAGCGTTTTGAACGAATCGGTTGAATGAATGATTCATGACTGATAAACACAGTAATTTGTCGCCACCTACTGATGTAACCTGCAAAAATGTTCACGGAAAAATCCCCAAAAATAGTCTGGAAGGCGCAAACACAGATAATTAGGCCTATGAAAGTATTAAAGTGGCCAATAGAAACCAAACTCTAAGTTTCAAAGCTAATGCGTCATGAATAAAACATCAAACTAAAAGTCAAAAACAAAATAACAGAAATTATATTCAGAACAGACCGTAAATCAGTTTCATTGAGTGTGTTCGTTACTGTTGTTACTGAGCTTTATTTACATATCTATCATCAACCGACTTCCCTTCATTTTGGTGAATTATTTCAAACACCTGTTCCTCCAGAGCTCATTTATACTGGCATGGAAAAACAAACAAACCAACACTACGTTAAACGCACAGCGCATGCGCACAGGTGCACACAGCCCTTAGAAAATACTGGCGCACATCTGCAGCAGCACAAACATCACGAGCCCACATACAGTATATGAGCATAAACTTCAACACTTGGAACAAATTACCCAATTATTATTTACTCCAGATTGTGGAGACAGTATACACAGTATCCCAGTAAACTAGGCTTCATGTTAAAAACACTTTCCCATTTACCATCCTATTGTGCATAAAAATGTCTAAAAGGCATCTTAATATGAAATATCTATGTATAAAATTTAATCTTAACACGCTTAGAAAGCCATATGTTTTTCATACGTGTGGTTTCAGTTGTTCCTACACATTTTAGAATGAAAGTTGATCACGATTAATCCGTTCAAACGTTCAAACGCACGTATGTTAGTGAATGAGACTCTAATTTCATTATTTTTGCTATTCCATTTGGTGACGCTAAGAGGCACCGAAATTACACTCTTCTGCTTTAACTACCAGCTTAGTTCAGGAGTGACTTTGGCCCATTCATCCATGCTGATCAGGTGTTTTTCAATAGTAATCGATTTTGAAATAGTCCCTCAGATTGTCAATTGGATGAAAAGTTGGAAAGACATTTGTTTTTTTGTTCTTCAGTCTCTCATTCGAAGCTACTGAGAGTATTGATAGGCATAAAGGAGCGCATGAAGGTCGAAACCAAGATGGACGCAACAACAAAATTGGCTAGCTGATCTGAATCCTCAAAAAGGGCAGAGAGGTGATTAAGATCCTGAAAAAAAGATACTGATAAACGATAGAAGAATTCAGAAATAGAACTTCGAATAGCTCAGCATTGACAACACTACAGAAAGCACTACATTTACTTTATCAGCTACTTACCTTGTTAACCAACTGGGAATGTCACATAATCAGGTGACTTATCTATCTATCTATCTATCATGGACCACCATGGCATTTTTATAATGTCTTCATTAACATGTTTTATACAAGCTGGATTAACCAAAGGCAACTGTACAGCTGTGACACTGACAAAGAGGAAGCCTGACTATAAAATGAAACTTTATCAATTATTTAAGCATATTACAAAGCCTTGTTATGACAAGATGTGAGATACAGTTAGCATGAAATGAGTGAAAGAGTCAAGTGATTTATTCAGACCTATTTAGTTCATTTGTTGGGGAATAAGTATGTAGTTGGTTGACTGGTAAACTGGTAATACAACTAGTACCTTGGTTAACTAGTTAGTTTGATGGTTAATTATTGGTCTCAATGCAAAAATAACAAATCTAAATATGAATAGAATGTGTATGTCTAGCATGTTAGTGATGCAGATTTCACAGAAAATTAGTAAAACGTATGTTAGCTAGATCACATGCTAATTTGTTTAGTTAGTAATTTAGCTGATTAGCAGTTTAGTTAATAAGGCAGACTTAAAAAATGAGCCTATTTTCAAAAATAGTGGAGTGTTCCTTTAACAGCCAAACAAAACAATCAAAATATGAACCAGATGTAGCTGTGCTGGTATTTTTTTAAGGTCATAAATTTATATTAATATCCCTGATAGCACTCGTACATTACGGAGACGTCTATTAAACGTCTGCATTACATCTGCAAGACGTATTTTTTTTAGAGTGTTTGCTCATCTGCAATACATCTACAGGACGTTTCCTATTAGATGTCAAATAGACGTTTAGAAAATATCTTTAAGATGTTTATGATTTAGAATGTAAGTAACACTGACATCTTAAAGATGTCTATCATGCTGTGACAGCGGTATTAGACCTATTGCAAATATCCACTGCAGTATCTCAATAACCGTGGTCATAAAAACTGCAGACATAAGTAGGCTATATAAAATAATTAGCAAAATGCTTTTTTTAAATAGCTTGATGTAGAGTTTAACATGTCAACAGTATCCTATATGCCTCCAAAGAGAAAGGAAAACTTGAAATCGCATCATATGACCCCTTTAAAAAATGAAACATGAGACGTGACAGTTTAACTCAATGACCATTAAAGCACACCAAGTTAACTCATAGTCCACAAAATAATAATAAAAAATGTGGGAATAAACAATCGATGCCAAAGAGATTCAATTAATCCAAATCCTGTCAGGTGTTAGGCTATAGTAGGCTATATGCAGAAATAATGTGGTAAATAAACATCGACAAGTGCAGGCTACATTGTCTGTTTCTAAAATAGCATAATTTGAGGAGCGATAGTTGCCGCTTGTAAATATGCAGACAGAATTGGTTACATGGGAAAATATGGCCGGTGAAAGTAATTTTGAAAAGTGAAAACCTAAACAACTAAAATGTCAGTCAGCAAGAGTTTAGCGAACATACAGTAGTCTGTAATCTACAGGCATGGGCAAGCAACTTTATTTGAGAGCATACAAAAAATATCATCTATAAATGTCGCGGTAATGATCGTGTCATTCGTGTGTTATTTTAATAAGTGCACTTACCAGTCAGCAGGTCATTGGATCCGTCACATTCTCCAGAAATATTCAAGCTCTCATCTCTAGATTGCACCTTCATTTTGCCTTCGCGCGAAATACAGTCAGAGGACAATACCTTTAATCCCGTTAGAGTGAGAAATAATATTGAATTATCTGTCTGCCAGCAAATGTAAGTGCAAGGCTTTGGAGAGTTAATAATGTTGTTATATTTCCATTAGAAGTTCCCGTCGGTCGTCAGCCGAGTGCGGGTTTGAATTCGCTCCAGTATCCGGTTCATTCATGCAGAAAATGAGTAGACTGACTGTACTATCAAAGTCAGTCCTTCTTTGTTATTATAACAGAGTCTCCGCACCGCCTCACTGCCATCTGCTCTGCCCTGCTGCAAAATGAATGAAACTGCTCGGTGAATCAGGACTCCGTGTCTTCAAGACTGAGTCAGACAGCGCGTCTGGGCATCATCATTGGCACGGTCCAAATCATTACCAATTTTAGAAAGCTTAAAATCAATTTATGTGGCAATCCAACATCAGCAGTAGCTATTTTAAAGGGGTTATATTATGCGATTTCAATTGTCCCTTTCTCTTTGGAGTGTTACAAGCTCTTGGTGCATAAAGAAGATCTTTAAAGTTGCAAAGACTAAAGTCTCAAATCCAAAGAGATATTCTTTATAAAAGTTAAGAGTAAGCCACGCCTACCTAAAACGGCTCGTTCTAACACACCCCCACATGTCTACGTCACGATGTGGGAAGATTTGCATAACGCCGCCCAAATGTTCATGCAAAGAAAGAAGGCGTAACTTTGATTTTCGCTGTAGTATTGTTGTTGCCGTGTGTTTCGTTGTGAAAGTGAAACTACTTTGTTTGGTCTTCCAAAAGAGGACGATATCGCTTCGTCACGCCTGGAGCTGATCCGTGCTGGTCGCTGAGGAAATACAACAACTTAGTGCTGTGGATCGCCGGATCGGCTTTCACCGTGGACGAAGCAGAATCCAGCCCGGGGTCGTCACGTGGTTGCCGCAAGCCCACCGGCCTCCGCTCACTGAAGCCGCTGCCTCTTTTGGAAGGACACGACTAGAAATCAGTGGTTAAGTTGCAGGGGCGTAGATTACGTGGGGGACGTGTCCCCCCCACTTTTAATATCACGTAAATTCGTCCCCCGCACTTCTTCGGGCAAGTGTGTTCGCATAGATGTTTTCAAGAGCCGGTGTGAATAAATATAGATTTAAATTCAAAGAGACAGGATAGTCTGTGCATGATCTGATTTATTCGGACCCACTACTTTGTTTGGTCTTCCAAAAGAGGACGATATCCACTTCGTTATGCCTGGAGCTGATCCGTGCTGGTTGCTGAGGAAATACATCAACTTCGCGCTGTCGATCGCCGGATCGGGTTTCACCGTGGACGAAGCGGAGTCCAGCCCGGGGTCGTCACATGTGGTTGCCGCAAGCCTCCTTCGTCGAATCCGCCTGCCGCGCCGTTCTCAAGCCCGCCCGCCGCCGCTCACTCAAGGCCTCCGGCATCCGCTCAATTTAGCCCGCCGTGTGTGACGCTGTGTGTTTTGTTGTGAAAGCGAAACTACTTTGTTTGGCTTTCCAAAAATGGACACGACTAGAAATCAGTGGTTAAGTTGTATTTACAACACTGTTCCAGAACAGTTCAACCCAAACATTCAGATGTGTGCAGCACATTTTATGGAGGACTGTTTCCTGATCCTGGTAGAGTAGACTACAATGCCGGCTGTTCTGACTCACAGACTGTAAGTACGTTTTCATTTAAAGGATTTGACAAATTTGATTTGTCAAAAAAGATTAGAAAAATCAATGCGTTTCAGAAAGGCGGGGCATAGAGGAGAAGCAATAATGTACAGTATGTGGAAAATAATGTGTTTTTTGAACCTTAAACCTCATAAACACATTTCATTACACCAAATACACAAAATAATGTTCTTTTTAGCAGCATCATATGACCCCTTTAACACATTCCAAAGCATTTTTAGCTCTTTGCAAAAAGAATTTAGGCACTTTCCAAATCAGTTAATTTTGTGTTTCAAATCTAAAACCTTTTTAAGTATTCCAATTCAAAAACTTTTCTTTGCATTCCAACAAATTCCAATTAAGTTTCGGCATGTTACAAATAATATGTTTGGTGCATTCCAAATCAAAATAATTTTTGTGCATTCAGAATCAAAATAATGTTGAATTCTGAATAAAAATGACATATTCCAATCAAAAGCATTTCTGCATTTTTCTGAATCAAAAGAATTCTTTTTCAACATTCCAAAATATAAATATCTTTACATATTCCAAATCAAAGCCATTTTTTTACAAATTCCAAATCAAAAGCATTTTTACACATTCTGAATCAAAAGCAATTTTGTCTAAATCCAAATAATAAATTTGTGCACATTCCAAATCAAAAACTTTTTTGAAAATTCCGAATCAAAAGCATATTTAAATATTCCAAATCAAAGGCCTTTTTTTTTTACACATCCTGAATTAAAAGCATTTTTGTCCTTTTCAAAAAAAAAAAAATTGTGCAATTTCAAATCAAAATCTTTTTTCTGCACTTCAAATCAGTCTTTTTTTTTTTTTTTTACACATTCTGAATCAGAAGCTTTTTTTCTGCAGTTCAAAATCACAAACATTTTTAACATTTATTTTTAACATTCTTTTTTTTTTTTTTTTTTACTTATTTTTTTAAATGTCAAATTCCAAGAAGAGTCCAAATTTTGGGGTCTCGAAATCACTGTTTGAACATTCCAAATCCACGTAGGCTGTTGCAAACTGATCTCACAGGAAAACTATTTTACAAGGTATATCTTTTACGATGTGAATCATACAAAAACATACAATTTTCAAGATGAGCTTGAAGGTTCACCCCTAAACATAACCGTCACTAGGGCATAAGATCGTATGAAAACATATTAATAAGCCAGTTTGCCACAATGTAAAATAGTATCGTGAGATGGTGTTGTTTGTTCAGTATGGGTTTTGAGACATAGTCTATTATGATTCATGAATCAGCCTTCAGTAACTCATGCTTTCATACATGGGAACGCAATGTATTGCTTGCTGAATCTCCCAAATACCTTTTCTCTTCAAATGAGTCTTCTAAATGCCTAAATAATATGAATAAATCATTCATTTCCTGTGGTTCGAAATTTTGCATATATTTAATATTTCATAGACCAGAGCCACTAGTGCAAGGATGAAAGACTCATATTTAGTTTTTGTCTTGAACTATTTTTAAACCACAATTCTCTGAAAGCCATATTAATGACATAATACTGCTAGGATGTATATATAACTGTTAGGGTGACTGTATGAATCTGTACGCATCTTCTGCTATAATATTGGGTTTATATTTATCCGTCTAAAACATGAAACCAAAGGAAAGGACATGGGCTGACAGCACCCATTCTAGATCTGAGCATTTCAGATGCTCTAATAATAAAACATGAAGTCAATCCACCTTTCATGTGCGGAAAATAATGTTCAACACTTGGTAAGGCCCGCGGTTTGCCACAATGTGATCAAACTCAGATGAGAGTTATTTTAGATACTTTTCATGGACATAATGTAAGATTGTGCTGAGGATGTTAAAAAGTCAAATCAAAGGTACGTATCAGACATGGATTTCAGTCGAGGTTCGTCAGTTAATTCATGATTTAACATTAAAAAAACACTTCATTCTTACTTGTAGCAGGTTGAAGAACGTTATGATGGATGTCTACAATTAAGTAATCTGGAATGTAACGATTACTATACAGGAATGCTAATCTCTAATAATGCATATAGTACACAAAATGGAACTTGCAACATAGTTATATTTATAAATGACTACACGCTGCATGCTGGGTTGTTTAACCCAATTTTGGGTCAAATATGGACTAACCCAACTGTTGGGTTAAAAAGTTAATTTAAAAATGTAACCAAAATTTAACCCAACAGTTCACTGTAAAAAAAATTCCGTAAAATTCCGGTAAAAATACGGTAGCAATGTTTTAGGTTTTACGGTTTTAACTTAAATTTACAGTTAAATACCGTAATTCCATTAACTGATATAATGTTAATATACCAACCTATTGAAGTACTAAAATCTGTTTTGTACCTTTGTAATACACTGATTACCACCAAATGCAGGTGCTGATGAGAAAGTCACATGATGAACCAAAGCCCATCACAAGCAGCTTTTAAATAATAACATATATAGAAGGTGCACAGTGTCATTCACACAAACACTAAACACCATCATTTTTCACTTCCAAAAACGGTATACTACTGTAAAATTAATGTCCAATACATGTAATGTCCAATACAGTTTTTCATCGTATATAGTAGGGGAATTTACCGTTAACCATTTAACAGGTTTTTACTGTAGCATTTTTACAGTCTTTTACCGTTAAATTCACGGTCATTTTTTAGTGTTGGGTTAGTCCATATTTGACCCAAAATTGGGTTGAAACAACCCAGCATTTTTTAGAGTGTACTAAAAACTAGATCTACCTAATTAATTATTCAAATACAGCAGCCAATGGCAAGTCTCCAACGACAGATTATTTCAATATTACAATTTTTGTGTTATTAGTAGTAGTTTTATTAAAATTACATTTGAGACATTTTTATTTCTATGTGGTATGTATAGTTTTTATTAATTTACTCGAAAAACACATTGTAAATAGAAACATTTGAAGCTCTCTCTACCCTCGTAAAATAATAAGTGTAGGCATTTGCAAATAGGTTTTTGTGTAGTTAATTGATCTCAATTAGTTTGAACTATCTTATGGTGTTCTGTTTTAATATTGGTCTGTTTCAGTTATAATACGGGCTGAATGTCATTCTGTCTGTGCATTGGAAATGAGACCGCCACCTCATTATAGTCAGCGCAAATATCCCTCAAATATGTCTTTGATTAGGATGTGTTGGCCTAAGTTTGGCAAGTCTTTAAGTTTAATGTAGAGCTCATTATACAAAATGTGCCATCTAGTTGCAAAAATATTTGCTGAATGGGTCTAAGAAGTTAAATAGTTCAAGAAAGAATTAACTAAACGGAAGGCAGAGACTGAAAATAAAGAGACTGAAGAGTGTAAATGTGGTTGAGCAAGATATCGAAAAAGCTGTGATAAACGCAAAACGCTATAAGCCCAAAGGAAAAAGAAAAACAGCTTGGTTTTTATGCAGTTCAGCTCTATTTATAAAGCACTCTTAACAATGGAGACGTCTCTATATAATCAGCTTTTCAGGAAATCCGTCCAAACACGAACTCCCAGAGAAACCGAACCAGACCTACAGCCATCCATCTCTACACAATGAAGTAAAAAGGGATGAGTTTGTGACCAATATTGGTTTGTCAGTATTTACGCTCGGGATCTGTGTACATTTTAATTGACAGTCACGTTTCCCATTGTTCTGCAAATTTTCGTGGGTAAAAGCCAGTCATTTCTATGTAAACCCGCAAAAAAAAAAAAGTGTAATTTTGATTTTTTTTTAATTTCACAATTCTGAGGCCCCGTCCACACGGAGATGCGTTTAGCTGTATACCAGGGGCGCGGGAAGATGTTTTTGGTTGGGGGTGCTGTGTGTGTCCGTGTGGGATGGGCATTTTAAAAAATCTGAAATTCGCTTTTGCGCCATTATCTCCTTGTATTAAAGTTAATCTTGTTCGCATTCTGTACAGTTCATGTCTGAAACCATGCGCTAGCGTCACGTGTTCATGAGGATTAGGCTAATCATCCCATACAGAAAACATCACAAGTAAAATTAATCATGTTTATAAAGATAAACATGGGTTTATTATAGCCCACTTACAATTTACATTTCAGAGATCATTACAAATAAATTATTAAATGCTAAAACTGAATAAATTTAAATGAACAAACTTGGCGTTGCATTTGCAACCATGTGAAAACAGGGTGCTGTAGCCCCCTCAGCGTCCCTGCTGTATACGCATAAATGTTGTATTGTATAGGCATTTCGTGCAGACGGATCCAGCGTTTTGGGAGAGTGAAACCGATATTTTTTGAAACCGGGTCCCAGAGTGGATCAATTTGAAAACGCCGCCCTTGCGTTTTCGTGTGGACAGCGAATCCGTATATTTTCTGAAACGATGACGTCATCAGCCCACGTCTCGCCCCTAGTCAGACACCGCTACGTCACGTAACAGCAACAAAAACATGAACAAACACTGAACGATTGTCTTTTTATTAACTAACATTAACACAGATTAATAAATGTATTGTTCCATGTTCGTTTGTATACCGCGCGCAAGGTTTATACGCATAGTCCAAGTCTTCTTCTCCGTTTTTAGTGTATCTGTGGCAGAATTACAGCGCCACATGCGGGTCTGGCACGTATACTACATAGTTTTTGTGTCGGTTTCGTGGTTTCGTGTGGACGCAGATATTTCTTGAGACGAGGGGGAAAAAAAGATCGGACAGGGAAAGCTCTGGCTTCGTGTGGACGTAGCCTTAGTTTATATACCACCGTTCTGATTTTCTTTCTCAGAATTGCAAGATATAAACTAAGAAACGCGAGAAAAAACGCACTTATTTTAAATCTCTCAATTCCGAATATGTAAACTCACAATGAAATAATAAATTGCAATGACTTTTTTGTTTGTTTGTTTTTTAATTCCGTGGCGAAAACTGGCTTCCATGCATCGGGAATTTCATGTGAAGGCGTGGTCACATATACAGTTGTTCAGTGAATTTTTGCAGCCGAAATCCAGTGACTTTTGTGTGAGAGTGAAAGCCCCAAACAGATTTCGCGAGGAGTTAGTTGGTCACATGGATTTGTGCATCAAAATGAATTAAAATTTCTTCATTGTATCATATATCCCGTTTCCTCATTTTAGTTAAACTGTGTTTAAGTAAATCATGGCCATGTTGTAGTAATTTGTTCCCTTGCTTTGATTTCATTAAACAAATTAGTACAATGTGGCCACAATTTACTAAAACGAGGAAACAAGGGAACAAATTCTTAATTCGTGGCCACTATACAGTGTTGGATGTAACGCATTACAAGTAACGTGAGTTATGTAATCAGATTACTTTTTTCCAAGTAACTAGTGAAGTAACACTACTTTTTAATTTACGAGAAAATATCCAAGTTACTTTTTCATATAAGTGACGCCAGTTACTTTGTTTTCCTGTGTATTGACTGACAGCTCTCCTGTCGCCATGTAGAGAGAAATCAGGAGTGCAGAGGCGTTGTGTGAACATGATCTTACTGTAGATCTAGACTAAACATGAACAAGCATTTATTCATCTCACTTGCACAAAAACAGATTCAGTGTTCCTCAAAATGAATAAAAACAGTGAGACGCAACTCAGAATATGATGCAAACCTGCAATAATTGAATATGTTTAATAAGACAAATATCTTTTATGTATTTAATCCCATGTTATTAAGCAATGTCTTTGCTGACCTCCGATGATCCAATTCAACCATATTAATAAGCAAAAATTACTTATAAGATAAACATGTCTCTTTTTTTTTAATTGCTGAAGAGTGTTGAACTTTCTTCTCCTGCGTCCTATTCTTCATGCAATCCAGAATGGCAGCACAGCTGAAAGGTTTGTTTGAGCTGCGCCCTCTACTGTACAGACGTGGATTTACATTTGATCTATGCAATGAGGCAGAGTCATGCTGAAATAGAAAAGCCCTTCCCCAAACTGTTTCCACGAAGTTGGAAGCATAGCAAAATGTCTTGTTATGCCGAAGCATTAAGATGTCCCTTCACTGGTAGTAATGGGCCGAACCCCAAAACAGCCTCATGCCCTCATCCACCAAACTCTGCAGTTGGCCCAATGCAGTCAGGCATGTAACGATCCTCTGGTGCCCACCAAACTCAGACTCGCCTATCAGACTGCCAAACACATAAGACAGATTCATTACTCCACAGAACAGGTTTCCACTGCTCCGGAGTCCAGTGGTGGTGTGCTTTACTCCACTCCGTCTGACGCTTGGCATTGTACTTGGTGATGTGAGGCTTGCATGCAGCTGCTCGGCCATTGAAACCCATTCCATGGTCTTTGCGCTGATATTAATGCCAAATAAGTTTGTAACTCTTCAGCTAATAAATCAGCAGAGCGTCACCATGTGATTTAGCACTCGATGACTCCGCTTTCTGATTTTACATGGTCTTCTGCTTCGAGTTGCTGTTCCTAAACGCTTCCTAATACTGCTTACAGTTGTATGGAGCTTATAATATGACAAAACTAATTGAATTTGTATTGTGTAAATTTGAATTACTGACAAGTGCCATTTAACAAAACTGAATATTATGTGGCATTTGACATAATTCTGAATTTGATTTTTTTTTTTTTTTTTACTTGAATATTAAACATTTGAAATTTAACACAACTGAGTTTTTATAGACATGTATTTTCAAACAGCAATTTTGTTGTTCTGAAATCTTAGACAGCAAATATCCAGTTTTTAAAAATACAGCTTCAAGTTTTCAAGATGAAGAGGAAATTCGGAACATCGAATTCAATATTCTAAAATTCAATACGCAGAAATTCAGATCGTATAGAAAGGAGGTCAGAGGTAATCCACAGGGAAGCGTAGATGATCTCCGAAAAGTCAAACGAAGCATTTTGGCCAATTAATAGTTTTCTGGCGTGAGCGTGTGGTTCAAGATCTACCTGATCACGAATCGCCCAGAGGTAGCCTAATTGATTCTTAAACATTTATGGTTTATATACTTATATGTTAGGTTAGCATGTGAAACATTTGTCTAAACCAGTGGTTCTCAACCTTTTTTACTCCAGGGACCCCCTCCTCTCCAAATCAATACATACTTTGCAAAAATGTCACTGCAGGTATTCTTAACAACTTAAAAGTAGCTACTTAAAAGTATGTAAACCTTAATTATACAGTAACTTTAACAAATAAGCACAAGTCAACCTGCCATACCAAACAAGACCACAGGGAGACACCAAAGGACTGCATACACAGATCCATGCAGAATAACTAAACACACCAAAATAGGAATGCACAATGAAACCATTCTGAATGTGTGGAAACTCAGCGATCGGAAGGCGGGTCGATGTCCTAAAAATATTCAGTTGCGTTAAATTTCAAATGTTTAATATTCAAGTAAAAAAAAAAAAAATCAAATTCAGAACTATGTTAAATGTCACATAATATTCAGTTTTGTTAAATGACACTTGTCAATAATTCTAATTTACACAATACAAATTCAATTAGTTTTGTCATATTATAAGCTCCATACAGTTGCCTGTTGAATATCTTAGCAGGGATGAAATTTCATGAACTGTGAAACATTCGATCACTGTATTAGACGGAGCTCTTCAAAATAACCCATTTTATTCACATGTCTGTAAATGCAGAAAAAAAAAAAAATCAAATTCAGAACTATGTTAAATGTCACATAATATTCAGTTTTGTTAAATGACACTTGTCAATAATTCTAATTTACACAATACAAATTCAATTCGTTTTGTCATATTATAAGCTCCATACAGTTGCCCGTTGAATATCTAGCAGGGATGAAATTTCATGAACTGTGAAACATTCGATCACTGTATTAGACGGAGCTCTTCAAAATAACCCATTTTATTCACACGTCTGTAAATGCAGACTGCATTGCTAGTTGCTTGATTTTATACACCTGCGATTATGGGTCTGATTGAAACACATAGATTCAATAATTAAGACGCGTCTCGATACATTTGTCCATATAGTCGCCACAACTTGCATTTAAGCAGATAATGTTATCTTTATATAGCATATGCCCTTCTGAAGGGGAAATTAAAAGCTCTCTTATCTCTCTGCCACACGAACGTCTCCAACTTGGCTGGTCCCCTTAATGCAAGTTTAACTTATTAACTGCTTTTTTAGAAGTAAAAATAGTCAATGATAAAAAGTTAAACCAGATTTTTATTATAAGACGACAACAACTGTTCATGACAAAAGTCACTACCAAGAATGCCAGAGCATTGCCATGAGATTATAGGGTTAACATTAAGTCTGTAACACAAACCAAGACACTGGCCATCATAGTGTATGTTGTATAAAATAAGATTTAATAAGGAAACAAACACCAATAAATAAGAATACTAAGGCATTGAAAGCCAAATACTCATTTAGAACCAAACCCAGAAAGAATTTACAAAGAATTTCTTTGAAATGTGTTCGTTTTATTCAGTTATCCTCCAGGTGTTGGTTTAAATTGGACTAATTAGTAGTAGAAGTGGTTTGGATTCTATAATGCTCTAAATTCAGACCAACACAGACAGTGGGTTCTCTTCAGTGCTGTGTCAAATTAATACATTGTTTGAATTGTTTCTTTTTTACACTGCAGCTTCATATCTGTTCATGATACCACACTGAAACGTCTTGCAATACTGGGAAATACTGAGAGCGAAGAAAATGAAGAGACTGTCAGATTTTTTACAAATTAATGCACTTATACCCAAGGGTGAATCTCATGAAAACCGACAAGAAATGTTCAGGTCACATTTAAAAAGCTAAAGAAATAAGAAATTATATTTTGCTTAAACATGAAGCCTATCCATTTTTTAATGACAAGAAAATTCTATTCTCTCCTCAAGTTCTCATTACCGTAATAAATATATATAATTTAAATTCCAAAGTACAATCTGAATTATGCATTATAGTGTTATGTGTTACACTGGAATTATGTTTTTAATAAAAAAGGACAGGATAATTATCTTTACTGTTTTATGGTACAACGAGAATTATTTTTTAAACATTCCTCTAAGAATTTGAGAGGAAATGTGCTGAAATGTCATGAAAATGAAACCTGTTTTAGGAATATTAATATTCGCTTGCATTGTGATATAATTTTACACCCAAATTATCATTACCATAACATTCAAAAATGTATATAATATTCAAAATTGTATGTAAATGCTGATTTTAATCAAAAATGACAGAAAATATATTATTACTGTATTACAGTAATGAGAATGAGTTTTTGGCGCATTAAGGTAATAAGAAGTCAATTAAGCAAATTTCACAAATTCTCATTACCGTAATATATTAAACATATTTAAAATTGTAAGTATGCATTATGGTAGTATGTGTTAAACTGAATTTATGAAGTTTTTAATTAAAAAACGTAAAATGATCATCAGCGTATCATGGTAATGAGAATGGGATTTTTTTTTGCCGCATTATGGTAATGAGAATCTTGTCTTCTTTTTTTTTTGCATTACAATAATGCGAATTTGGAGAAAATGTGTTTGTCATGAAAATATGTCAGAGTGTAAATCTTAATGGCTTCATTTGATTAATGCAAATGATCATTTTCTTTCTATCGAATATATGGTGAATTGTGACCCGGACATTTCTTTTTCAGGTTCATGCAAATAGGATATTTTGTTTGCATTCACTCTAAATGTAGAAAAGAACTGAAAATCAGCGGTAATTCTGTGTGAGCACATTGGTTTTCATCCGTTATGGTACTAAGGCAATGAAGAATACGCACTAGAATCAACAGAAACAGCACTGGACCGCCAATAAAAAAAAAAAATTTAAAAATCAAGAACCAAAAATACCGTGTAGTCAGAATCAAAAATCACATTGTGCAAAGTTGGGCTGATGGCTTTGTGAAGCCAATACGAGTCAGTTCTGAGCGCAACCAAACTCACACTGCGTCAGTATACAGCCTGAAGATCAAATCCAGTCCTGTCCGGTTCTAGATGGTCTGGTGTAACGTGGAGAAGCCTCAGATGTGTCAGTATGAAGGTCAAAGGCACGCTGTTTCAGGATATCGAGGAGAACTCCTTCAGCAGGACGTCCTGACTCATGGTACTCAGAGACACGTTCTTCCTCACGTTCAGACTGATGGAGCGAACCTGCAAACACAACACAAAAAACTAACTCGTTTCCTGACAGCCGCCATCATGAACGGAGAAGCGTGTGAAGCTGGCCATAAATTCACTTCACATTAAAATTGAATGAGTTCCTCAGGGCAGAGGGACTGAGCTCAGGAAAAGAAGAGTTGGGATGATACCAAGATATTTGGCTTTACAATACAATACAATACAATAAACAGACAGTATATAGATTGTTGAATTTGTCTGATGTATTTGCATATCATGAAACAACAATATATATTAATTAGTGCTATCAAAACGATTAATCGCGATTAATCGCATCCAAAATAAACGTTTTTGTTTGCATAATATGCGTGTTCTGTGTATATTTATTATGTAAATATAAATACACACACATACATGTACATATTTCAGAAGAATATGATGTTTATATATTAAATATATTTTTTTAAAATATAAATTATATGAAAATAAATATAGACATGTAAATACATGTAAATATTTTCAAAATATATACTGTATGTTTGTGTATTTATGTGTACATAATAAATATACACAGTACACACACATATATTATGTAAACAAAAACTTTTATTTTGGATGCGATTAATCGTTTCCCGACAGCACTAATATTAAACCAATAATTGAAATAGACAAGAAATATGATCATATAATTTTCATGCAAGGTCATAGAACTAACAGGTATCTATTATTAACTAAATGTTATTTAATTTTTAGGCGCATGTCTCACTTTTCCAAATATATTCTTCAAATATTCCACAACATAAATAGGGCTCTATGATATCAGTTTTATTTTTCTCCAAATTCAGTGTTTTCCTTATTAGTTTTTCCAGAATTTGTTTCGATAATTTTAATTAAAAAGGATGTCTAATCATAATAATAATTAATAGTTCATTGAAATTTTAACAATAGAATTGTTTTTTGTTTGAATGTTTTATTTTTTCTGGATTCTGTGTTTTATGATTTAATACAAATGATTAAAACGATGATTAAAATCAAATGAATGAATAAAAACTAAAAATTTAACAAATCTTGTAAAATGAAATTTGGACAATTTTGAAAAATTTTTTTCATTTTTTGGCAAAAAAATGCTGCATAATAAATGTTTACGGGTGAAATATCTTACGGGTTTGGAACAACACAAGGGTGAGTAATTAATGACAGAATTTTCATTTTTGGGTGAACTACCCCTTTAATGTCTAACTGAACTACAGGAACACACTTTAGATAAAAACCTAGTGGAGTGATCACATGACTGCTGATACAGACATGAACCCCTGCAGTTGGCACAAGCTCTCTGTTTATCCTCTGTTGATCAGCTGACCAAGCAAGATCAGTAGTAGTTTGAGAACTTTAAACTCATCTTATAATATTCTAACATGTAATATTTGCTTCCTTGTAGTTGGTATACAAGTAGTTGGAAGTTGGCAGTTGGAAATGGACAAAACAACAATAACAAAAACTGTATCTAGAGCTGTTTGTCTCTTTATTAACGTTTTTGTTGTTTTATCATTTGCATTTTAGAGTCTCAAAATGTTGACCTTTAAAATCATTACAATTTATTTACATTACAAATGTTGCAGGGAATTTATATTGTCCTTTCTTTTTAAAAAAAAAAGCTAAAACACATTTTAAAAATAAAATCCATTAAATGTGATGGAATTTTACTACATTTTAAATATTTAATTAAACTGACATGTACTTGTATGTTTGAAATAATATTTAATTAATAATATTTTCTGTCATTTTACCTTGAAAAAATATTTTGGTAGCATTTTTATAATTTAATTAAATCTATAATCATTTTAATTAAACCTAACGATATTTTACTGCATTTCTATAAATAGTTTATTAAAATGTAATGATGTTTTATAAACAATAATATTTAAATAATACTTTTCGTCATTTAACCTTGAACAAATATTTTTACACTTTCTTTTGGTAGGTCTTTAATTTTTTTTTTAATAAAGTTAATAATATTTAATAAAATAATTTTCATTAAATGTAATGGTATTTTACTACATTACTTCTTTAATAAATATTTTATTAGAATGTAATTATATTTTTGAAAGTAATATTCAAATAATATATGAAATAACATTTACTGTCATTTTACATTGGAAAAATATTTTGGTCGATTATTTTGATACTTTTTTTATTTTAATAAACCTGGATTTAAAAAATAAAATAAAATCATTTTAATTAAATGTAAGGGTTTTTATATTTTAAATATTTTAGTAGAATGTAATGATGTTTTTCAAATTATAGTATTTATATAATAATAATATTTTCTGTCATTTTACCTTGAAAAAAATATTTTGGTAGCATTTAAGTCGCTGGGGTATATTTGTAACAATAGCCAAAAATACATTGTATGGGTCAAAATTATAGATTTTTCTTTTATGCCAAAAATCATTAGGATATTAAGTAAAGATCATGTTCCATGAAGATATTTTGTAAATTTCCTACCATAAATATATTAAAACTTAATTATTTTTTTTGCACCCTCAGATTCCAGATTTTCAAATAGTTGTATCTCAGCCAAATATTGTTCTATCCTAACAAACATACATCAATGGAAATATTATTTATTCAGCTTTCAGATGATGTATAAATCTCAATTTCGAAAAATTGACCCTTATGACTGGTTTTGTGGTCCAGGGTCACATATGAGAGACAAATCAAAACTGTTTCCTGTGTCAATCACGGAAAGATATCATTTCAAAATAGCGTTCCCAAAACTACAAGCTGTTTGAGGTCACACTGTGAGCAGTAATTTTACATCGGACGGGTCTGGACACTCCAGGGCATGAAACGGGCTGATGGACCACAAATCCCCAAACTTACACTAAACTAAGAGAGCCAGAGCGGCTGGACAGAGGTGTGTTGAGGGCATGCGGGAGCATCTGGCAAAGCGAGATGAAAGAGACGAGAGTTCGGGACTGCGAGCGACAGCTGGAGTAACCCTCTGTAAAACTGACCTCACTTCCAGCACACAGCATCATTACCCTACAGATCAAAGGCTAATTAAGCAACAGCTGTGACCGTCCCAATCAGCCGCTTCTCATCCACACACACATACATAGTGTTTGCTTATTCAGCTTCCAAACCAATTCTCTCATTTCAATATACCTTTTGGTGTACTTGGATACAAACTATTAAATATGAATGTTTTATTAATATATTAATAATTATCATCCATATATTTAATTTAAATATTTAAATATATTAAATATATGATCAAAGCTGAATATTCCGTATCATTACTCCAGTCTTCAGTGTCACATGATCTTCAGAAATCAGTCTAATATGCTGATTTGCTGCTCATAAAACATTTCTGATTATTATCAATATTGAAAACAGTTGAGCTGCTTCATATTTTTGTGGAAACGGTGATACATTTTAATAAGGATTGAAAAAAAAATAGAAATATTTTGTTACAATAGAAATGTCTTTACTGTCACTTTTCATCAATTTAATGCATCCTTTAGTATTTATTTCTTTAAAAACTGACTTCAAACTTTGTGTTTATATTATATATTACATTTTACATAAATTACAATATATTACAATGAGGCTAAAAGTTAATGTTCTTTGCAGAAACCCATTAAGATCTCATTAAAGTCTGCTTGATCTTAAGGCATCAAAATGACTGTGAAAACAGTCCACCTGATGTGAAGTATTCAGTTACCTGGTCTTCTGAGAGCTGTGAGATGTGGTTCACAGCAGCGTATGACTCAATCTTAGGGTTGAAGTGGTTAATAATTGCTCTGAAATTACAGAAAGAGGCAAAATGAGATATATTTCAAAAGCTTCAGCATGTGACCTGCACTGAAAACAGCCCAGGAGCCCCACACTAGAGGTCCTATGACACATCTGTGTGTGAGTAAAAGGTAACGTTACAGAGAATTGTCAAAGGTGTGGTCTTATAAATATTCTGCTGTAATGCTCTGCATTATGCATGCTTCAAAAAAACAGCACTCGACTTCTTTTGTGCGGCACAAACACATGGTGACATCTCTGAAAGCCCAGAGAACGTGTCCACATTACCTCAGACTCTAAAATCAATAATTAATTCACCATGCCCTCACACACAAACCAAAATAAAGACTAAAATACAAATTTTACCAAAGCTATCCAGTGTTAGTCATAGACTTCAACTAAAATGATTATGACCTTCCACGATTTCACCCATCTTTACAACATAACTTGCTTGTAAATAAAAGTACATTATATAAATAGACTTTATATTTAGTATTATTTTTCTTATAAATTTTTGCCTTTTCAGACATTTTATGCTTTTTATCTATCTATCTTATCTATCTATCTATACATATCTGTATATATATATATATATATAGATAGATAGATAGATAGATATAAACAAAACACAGAATCAAAGGGAAAAGACAAAACAAAATCAAAATAAATAAATAAATAAATAACAAACAAAAACAAATCAAATCAAAGAAAAAAGCAGAGAAAAAATTTACTAAAAAAACAAGGACAAAAAAAACAAAAAACAGAAGCAAAAAAATAATAAAACAGCAAAAAAAATAAAATAAAAAACATAAGAACAAAACAAAAGCAAAGGAGAAAAAATAAATAAAATAACATAAATAAATAAACCAATTAAAAATATAGGGGGGAAAAACAAACACAAAGGAAAAATAATTAACCAATTACAAACAAGGAAAAAAATATATAAATAAACAAATTTTACCAAAGCTATCCAATGTTAGTCACAGACCTCAACTAGAGCAGCACAACCTATGATTATGATCTTCTATTATTTCAACAAGTAAATCAACTATTACATATATAACACCTTTATACAATTACTGAAATGTAAATGAAAGCACATTATATACATAATCTATATATTTAATATTATTTTTATTATAAAATTTTCATATTTATAGAAATATTTTATGTCTTTAACAGATAGAACTTTCAAGGTGCTGTATGTAAGTTTTTGACTCTACTAAAGCACAAAAATACCATAATATGTTTGCAGGTATTTAAGAAACATGCTAAGTTAGCATACTTGTTCATATGAAAAACAATGCTACAGTCAGTTATTCTCCTTTGAAAATGTGCGTTCCGGGACGGAATTTCGGTCTCTATTTTGGTTTGTGAAACCAGTTTACAAACTGCCAGTTCACCCAATTGTATTTCAGCACCCCGGGTTGCCAGTTGGTGGAAAACACAGCGTATTTCATGTCATTCATCGTCAAGTGCGCTCGTTCCTGTTGGTGTCGTCAATCTGGCAACCTGCGTGTGCGTCAAGTCTGAGGAGGACGGGCCGGGTGAAAAAAACCCTCTCCAATATTTTGCAATACCTAGTTCAACCACTCGGTGTCAATCCTACATACAGCACCTTTAAGTATTTTAAAGTAAGATTTTTAAAACTGATCATTTAAACAAAGAATGCAATAAATCCTCTCATTATTTATAGTGAAAGTGATCTAGAATGAAGGTAAACGTGAGCGTTCTGACCTGACGTTGACGAGAGCGTGAGTAACTTTACTAGCAGGCTCCTTCCACTGGCCTGCGTTGGTTGAGACTCGCAGCACTGCGGCGTCATGAAGATCAGGTTAGTGCTTTAGTGATGATGGATAAAAATAAAAATGTATGCAGCAGGACTGAGCTCAGCTGACTTACCCATGCAGTAGAGGTTCTCAAACACCTGATGCATGCGTATAATCTCATAATAGAGCTCGTCGTAACTGCTGGGCGTGGGCAGAAACGTGTCTCCATACGTGATGAACATGTTAAAGAGGTTCACCACCTAAAGCAGACAAAAACATGTCAAGTAAGGTGAGAAATGTCCAATCTGTACTTAAAAACATGAGGAACCGCCGCTCGCAGCGATTTACCTGAAGAGCCAGCTGGAAGATATTGTGCTTCACCAGAAGGATGGTCTCATTAGACAGCAGGAACTTCAGAAGGTTAATGAGAGCTGGAAAACACAATCAATACAGCCATCTGATGCTATCTGATGAAACAGCTTTGTTCACACGAAAATAATCACTGTTTTGACCTGTGACTCCACACAACATTATCAGATCCATTATCAGGGGTTGCAGAGAGATATAGGCAAACAGAGTTGCATTTTTTATGGTTAGAAATAAAAACAACATACACAAAGTAAAAAATGTTTTTTTTAAAAAAATCAAATTTTTCATTTTCATTTATTTATTTAATTATATTTATATAAATAAATAGAATGCATTTATATTTATATAAAGTACTTTATATTTATATAAGAAAGTTATATTAACCTAAATATATAGAAAGTACAAAAAAAAACAAAAAAAAAACAACAAACAAAAGAAAGAAGCAAAAAAAAAAAAAAAAAAAAAAAAAAAGAAAAAAAAAAATGAAAAAAAAAAAAAAAAAAAAATCAAAAAAAAAAATCAAAGAAAAACAAAAAATAAAATAAACAAAAATAAATAAAAAACAAAAGAACAAAAAACTAAAACAAACACAAAGGAAAAAATTAAAGAAAATAAATCAAAACCAAAAGTGAATAAAAATAATTGTAAAAAAAAAAAATAATAATAATAATAACAACAACAAGAACAAAAAAAAACACAAGCAAGAAAAAAAGAACAAAAAACTCAAACAAAACAAAGGAAAAAACAAAAAAAGAACAAAAACAAAACCAAATGCCAAGGAGGAAAAAAAAGCAAAAACAAAAAAGAAACAAAATCAAAAACAGTGAGTTAAAAAAGCAAAGAAAAAATAAAATAAACAAAAAATAAATAAAATCAAGAACAAAAACAAAACAAAAACACAAATGAAAAAAACTAAAAACAAAAGCAAAGAAGAAAAACAAAACAAAAATAAAAAAAGTGAATAAAAATAAATAATCTAAAAAAAGAACAAATAAACGAAAATGAATCAAAAAAAGTTACGAAAAAAAAAATAACTACATTTACATTGTCATTTAGCAGACGCTTTTATCAACGCAACTTAAAAAAAAGAGGACAATAGAAGCAATCAAACCAACAAAAGAGCAACAACAATAAGTGTAAAACTACATATTACTATATACATTATATATTTACTATATGCAAAACTAAACAACCCTCTACATTGCGAGTAAATCACTCGCATATGCGACTAATCTTCACTCTGGGCGACTAAATTATGTCTAATATTAGCCACTGGCTAATAAATTCTCAGATTTTACTCGCCAGTGTGTGAGTTGGACGCTAAGTATAAGTTTAGCTCAGATATATTTTCACTCGCCGAACACTCTCTGACTGAGCGCTTCAGAGTTTCACTCTCCGCCAAGCGATCTGTGCTGTTTTTCAGTTCATCTGAATGGATGTGCAACGCACCTGTGTTTGACATACCGTAAACTCTAGTGTAAAGGCGCACACCTTGTCTCACACACACGCAGAGAGAGAGAGAGCGCGAGAGAGTCTACATGCATAATTGACGCGCTACATGTAAACGATATACTTTGTTGTATTTTCCGGTCAAAATAATGCCGTTCCTTTGGAATTCTTCAGCTTATAAGAACTGCCGGGTTTTCCGGTAGTGGGCGGAACTAATGCACAAACAGCAATCTCATTGGCTGGCGCTCACCTATTATCGTCCCTGTTTTGATTTCAGCAAATCAGTTCAAGCAACGCACCCAACCTGATTAATATTCATGAATCCAGCAGCTCATTAATCCTTGCAGAACCGTGCATTTTATATTGTTCTTATTAGTAGAATTCTAGGTATTATTATTATTATTATTTTTTTTTTTACTGGAACACTGAATGACCAAAAAAAGCACCAGCACCAGTCCTAAGTTCATGGTTACCAAGTTTTAATTCTAATTACTAAACTTCTATTATTAAATAATACTTGAT
>NW_015652262.1:953-11366 GCF_001515625.1 Sinocyclocheilus rhinocerous | reverse complement strand
GGGTGGCTAAAGAAAAAAAAAAAGAAAACCAAAAAAAAAAAAAGACTAAAACTTAAAGCAAAGAAAAAACGAAACAGAATGACACAGAGTGCATGCCTGTGTTTTACTCAGACACACACCGTAACCATCATACCTGACCAGAGCTCTCTCCACGTGTAGTGCATCCTAATTCTGCACTTCTTCTGGTAGCAGATCAGTTTGTGAATTATCTGAACGCAGCGCCTAAAATAAATCACTTAATTAATTCTCACCATATCCACATTTATCTAAGCATCGCAGTATCTAAAACAGCATATTAAAAGGAAACTCACACGTAGAGATCCATAGGAAACTCCTTCATCATATGAGTAATGATAAACTCAACCATCAGATCTGCAAAGACAAAAAAAACTCACATAAAAAATGATAGAGCCATTCACACGATGAATCCCTCATTCTGAACACAAAACTCACCCAGAACTGCACAAACTAAAGGCCGAGAGGGGATGCTCTTATCCGCGGCTTTCTTTCGATGTCTCATGGGCTGAAATACAGGAGTGTCAGTAAGAAAAATGACTTCACTCAAAAGCTACACTGGACTTTCATTGCATGGACATGGATGAACTATCCCTTAGAGACTGGCTAAGGTTGATTTCAGTCAGAAGAACACAAATGATCCTGCTTTCACGTGGAGAGACGGAGGCTAGATAACTGGATTTACCGCAGCAGCAGCAGCAGCAGGTAACGTCTGGGACGTCCCATTTCGTAATGGATCGGCTGTATCATGCAGCCAGGCAGCTGCTTTGTATGCCTGAAACATCGTCTTCATTTGGATTCTGCCATTTACAGACAACTGAGACCCGAGCAGAGACTCTTACCATTCTGTGCAAGTTGACCCTGAAGTTCATGTTATCATCGTGGAGAAAGGCGTCGGCGTACTGGTCCTGTTAAACAAACAGCGTGAGCACAAACGGTCAAAGAGTGAACGTACTCACAGGAAAAAAATGTTTAATTACCCACAATGCATTACCTCGGCTATGCAGGTCAGAATGATGAGGCACAGCCTGGCACTGTTGAGTCGGTGTTCATCTGAAAACACACAGAGGAAATCTATTGTAAGATGTGCACAAAAGACTGGCTGAAAACTAAGAGAAATAAATGGCTCCGTTCCAAATTCTAGTGAGCTCCGTACTTAGGCAGCATTTTAAGGCACGAAGCGCTTCGGCACAAAAGCTTTTCCAAAATATAGATTAGGTTATGCTGCCTTCTATTAAACATCTTTTGCAAAAATTAAAGAGTGCATGTATCCTTTGTAAAGAACACAATCCCATAATGCATTGCAACAAACGCAAAAATCCAAAATGGTGGACGAAGCGGGAAAAATGCCGATAATAACTATAATACCTCAAACACCAAGTACCGTTTAGTTTAATCTGATTACAAATGGACTATTTTAGCTAAAATGTGTGTCCTTCATGCTTTTATGCTTATATCATGTTGTTAGCTTAGCGACATGCTAACAACAAACTCCACTGAAATCTAGGTTCTGTTTGAGTTTGGACGTTAGGCTGTAGACAGCAAGGAAGCTCACTAGGTTTTGGGCAGCACAGACTAGACAAACAGTGATATCTTGCCTTTGGTGTCCTGCATTACGATGGAGGAATATTTGAGGAAGGTTATAAGAAGATTACTCGTCTGCAAGTTTGGGTCCAGAGGAAGCTCGGGATTATTCATCACTGCAAGGAGAAAATGAAAGAATGGTGAATCATTTCTGAGAATGATCATTCGCCCCAATTTTGCGTACCTATATTACACACTAAAAGTATATACTTCGTATTGAGAAAGTCCACACTTGAGAGTAATATGTTTTTTTTAAGTACTATAATCTTGCATACTGTTTAGGATTGATACACAGCACAAGGTAAAGCTCCATTCATAGTAAGAATGATAACTATAATGATTTTAGCATCCACGCTTGCTGCCACTCTGTTTCGTCGTCTGCCGCTGTAAATGCTCATGATCTGTAAAGTCGGGTGGATTCTGATTGGCTGTCAATGTTTTATTGTTTATCAGCTGGGAATAAAAAATCCCTTCTGAAAGAGATTCCAATGACATTGTTCCTCTGCGTCATTATCATTATAGCAGTGGTGTGGATGTTGCCATTCTTATACAATTAGAACATTATTAAAACATTATAGTTATTGTTAAATTAGAACGAATATTAAAAAACTATAGTTATTGTTAAATTAGAACGATTATTAAAATGTTAGAGTTTTTGTTAAATTAGGACGAATATTAGAACATTATAGTTTTTGTTACATTTTAATGATTATTAAAATGTTAGTTACTGTTAAATCAGAACAATTAAAATGTTACAGTTATTGTTAAATTACAATGATTATTAAAATGTTAGAGTTTTTGTTAAATTAGGACGATTGTTAGAACATTAGTTTTTGTTAAATTTTAACAATTATTAAAACGTTACAGTTATTGTTCAATTAGAATGATAATTAGAAAATTATAGTTTTTTTTTATTTTAACGATTATTAAAACGTTACAATTTTTGTTAAATTAGGACGATTGTTGGAACATTATAGTTTTTTGTTAAATTTTAACGATTATTAAAACGTTATAGTTATTGTTAAATTAGAATGATTAGAAAATTTTAGGTTTTTATTTTAACGATTATTAAAACATTACAGTTTTTGTTAAATTAGGACGATTGTTAGAACATTATAGTTTTTGTTAAATTTTAACGATTATTAAAACGTTACAGTTATTGTTAAATTAGGACGATTGTTAGAACATTATAGTTTTTTGTTAAATTTTAACGATTATTAAAACGTTATAGTTATTGTTAAATTAGAATTAGAAAATGTTTGTTTTTTTATTTTAATGATTATTAAAACGTTACAGTTTTTGTTAAATTAGGACGATTGTTAGAACATTATAGTTTTTTGTTAAATTTTAACGAATATTTAAACGTTACAAGTTATTGTTAAATTATTTTAATGATTATTAAAACGTTACAGTTTTTGTTAAATTAGGACGATTGTTAGAACATTATAGTTTTTTGTTAAATTTTTACGATTATTAAAATGGTTACAGTTTTTGTTAAATTAGGACGATTGTTAGAACATTATAGTTTTTTGTTAAATTTTAACGAATATTTAAACGTTACAAGTTATTGTTAAATTAGAATGATAATTAGAAAATTATAGTTTTTTATTTTAACGATTATTAAAACGTTAGTTTTTGTTAAATTAGAATGATAATTAGAAAATTATAGTTTTTTATTTTAACGATTATTAAAACGTTACAGTTTTTGTTAAATTAGAATGATAATTAGAAAATTATAGTTTTTTATTTTAACGATTATTAAAACGTTAGTTTTTGTTAAATTAGAATGATAATTAGAAAATTATATTAAGTAAACAAATGTGGTATTGCACATCTTTTTATTGAACAGTAGGGGAGAGCATTTAACTGTTCATGAGGTAATTGAACGATTATTATTAAGTTACAGTTATTATTATATTAGAATGATTATTAAAACGTTATAATTATCATTATTGTTACTGTCCTTGTTGTTTACAGGCATTAACTCTAAGGTAAGTATATTGTGAATGTTTCTGGACCAAGTAATCCATGTCATCCTGATTACAGATGATTCAGCTCTGCTGGCACATTCAAGCAGGAGAACACGCCACATCCACCACGGGAGCTTCAGGCTGCCAGATCCGAGTGGATTTAATATTTCATACGGCTAATGGATATCAAGTTTTCAAAAGGTTGCAACGCAAAAAGCAGCATAAAAGTTACACGTGTTTTAGAGGCAAATGTAAGTGTGGAGTCAAGCTTAAGGAAGCGAGGTGTCGGCTCTACTATAACAGACTGAAAGTACGATTCAGAGGGTCATTTGCTGAACAACAGCTGTTTAAAAAGCTCAAAGCGTTTCATTATTCAAACAACCCTCACTTCTGGTTACTGCGCTGACCATTTAATAGTAGTTTGTAGGGCTGGGTAAAAATATCGATATCTCGATATTAATAGATTCTCATTTTTACGGAACGATATTGATGCTTAAATCCCAAGAATCGATTAGTCTCGCTGTTTTCAGTTAATGGACGGAACGTTGAAGGGCACTTCCCGTCCAATAAATCTCAATAAGTATTGTGCTTTTAATATAAAAGTCTCAGATTTCAAATTCTGTCCATTGTATTGCAATATTCAAACAATAAATGCAGTTTTGGCGCTGTTTAATGTGGAGTGACAGATCGCTGTAGCGCCTCAGTGAACTGATCGTCTCCTCCACATTAATACCAGCTTCAGCACAAAATAAACATGACTAAACAACGAAGGTAAGTTAAAAGAAAGAGTACAACTTTGCAATACGTATCTGTCTCATGTTTAAGTGTAATTTAAGCAGTTGTACAGCCTAAAAAATCAGTCAGTTTTAACCTTCAATATGATAGTAATGTAGTACCAACTGACTCTCGTGTATATTTTACAGCATTAGTTGAGATTTTTTTTTCCTTGAGAAAATTTGGCATGTACTGTACCTGATATATAGCATATCCAAAATAATCAATATTGAATCGAATCGAATCGGTAATCGAATCGCAAGCTTGTGAATGAGAATCGAATCGAATCGTGAAATTTGTGTCAAAATCCAGCCCTAGTAGTTTGTTTTATAGAAACAGCCACTGAATGTATTCGATTCAAATACGGTGCATCAAGATTTCTACTTTTGTGTTCTGCAGAAGAAAGAAGGTCCTGTGGGTTTGACATGAGGCTGAGTGAATGATATTTTAACACAGCTCACTGTCCAGAGAGGGCGGTGTGGTGCCCAGCGGGGTCGTAGGAGAGGCTGGGACGGGTGTAGCCGGGGTCGTTGCCATGTCAATCTCCGGATGGCTCTGTGATTCACAAGTAAACCATAAGCCTCAATGTAGCATAGCATAGGCCTTATGATAAAAGCATTGGAACATGCAAGCGTAAGATTAAGTCAATGCTCAAAGAAAATAGTGAAAAATAATTGTGCAGTGCTGACCTGTGCAAGAACCGTGATGAAGTTTCTGTTGAGATGCACGGCCTCATACAGAGCGAGCAGGATGGCTTCATTAGTCCTAAAGGACAGTAAAGTCATCAGACATGTGGAGCATTTGATTTAATAATTCAAGAATGGAGATTTCAATATTTGACGACTGCTATCATGTACTGGAGACTTATGGGGCTGATCTGACCTTTAAATATGAATATACAACTTCTGTTCAAAGGTTCACTTTTTTGAAAGAAACTTTTATTTAAATTGACCAAAAGTGACAGTAATTACTTTTATAATGTTACAAAGTATTTCTGTTTCAAATAAATCCTGCTCTTTTGAACTTTCTATTCATCAAAGAATCCTGAAAAAATGTGTCACAGTTTCCAACATTGATATCTATAAGTACCATTATTAAAAATTGAGCACCAATAATAATTTATAATAATTGAGCAGCAAATCAGCATATTAGAATGATTTCTGAAGGATCATGTGACACTGAAGACTGGAGTAATGATGCTGGAAATGCAGCTTTGAACACAGGAATTAATTACATTTTACAACATATTACAAGAGAAAACGCTTATTTTAAATTGTAATAATATTTCACAATATTAGTGTTTTTACTGTATTGTCAAATAAATGCAGCCTTGGTGAGCAGAAGAGACTTCTTTCAAAAACCTTCAAATCTTACGGACCCCAAACTTTTGAACATTAGTGTAAATATCATTTTCTCTACACAAATCATTTCTACATATAATTTCTTATTTTTTCTTTTGATTTTATGCTTAACAACATTAAATTTCTAAAGCATCATGTGAAATTAAAGACTGGATTAATGGCTGCTGAAAATTCAGGAATAAATTACATTTTAAAATATATTCAAATAGAAAACAGTTGTGAAATTGTAATAATATTTCAAAATATTACAATTTTTACCGTATTTTTCATCAGATAAATGCAGCCTTTGTGAACAGAAGAGACTTCTTTTAAAAACATTTTTAAAAATCTTTACGACCCCAAACTTTTGTACAGTGGGTGCATTATTTATTTTAAAAAAAATGCAATTTAGGTGCTTTGTGTTCACTGATTAAAATAAAATATTTTAGTTTTTACTTACTGTACTGACAGCTTCTCATCTGCATCAGCGATAAACATACTGCCCACCTGCAGACCGAAGCATTATTATTATAAATCTGTAGTTGCGAACTCATTTTCATTGTATGGAAAAGAGCAGCATGAACATTCGGCGAAATTTCTCTTTTTGTGCTCCACAGACACAAAAAGTCAAGCAGGTTTGGAAATGAATAAATGAATAAATGAGGACAGAATTTTCATTTAGAGTGGAAAACTTTCATACCATGCTGGAAAGGGTGGAAAAAAAGCCTCCCTGGTTTTCTTCTTCTTTGTCTTTATACTGCCTGTGGAAATCAGATGGGACACATTAAATCTTTCACATAGATGTTTCTTAAAAACAAATCGACAGAGATTGCACGTTACCTATTGTACTCTGTAAGTGCGTGGTGGATGACCATTCCCATGCCCTATGAAAGATCAACTATATTAGACCTCCATGTGACTCAATAATATCTTGAATTTCAAGAATCTCCCTAATCACTCACATCCAGGGTCGGCTCGTCGTCCACTATCGACAGTTTCACAATGTAAGGATTCACAGACTACAATTAACAGAGGAAACAATGAATCTCACAGAAGTGTTACAAACAAAGCTTCATGACTAGAACTGCTAGAATGACATATTATATTAGCACAAACATCAATGTGCTTATTTTGCATTTAGAAATAGTGACTTAATAAAGTTTTTACTGTGCATTTACCTCATACTTCCTGTAGTTGACCAGCAGAGCTAATAGTACCACAGCATCATATCCATGCTGCGCTCGACTGGAAACGTCAGAAAGAATCTGGACAAAAAGAGGCAAATGAAATGGACGACATTATAATGCACTGGCAAGATCGAAAAATTCACGCCACACATAATACACCCAATCACAGTCTTACCTGTAGAATGGCCTCAAATATACTGTTGATCATCACATACTCCAGAATGGTGTTCTGACTAATATTATCTGTCACCTGAAATAAAAAAAAACACATTATAACCACGTCAGAAAACATCAGAAATAAACAAAAATAGCATTTACAGCAATGGACATCTACGGGCCGAGTATACCAGAGGATTTCAAAGCAGCAAAAAAGGATATTATCACAATAGTGCCATGTGAACATCTCATTTTTAAAGGAATAGTTCACCCAAAAATGAAAATGCGCTGACAGTTTACTCACCTTCACGCCAATCCATTGCTGAGACACTGATGCAATGCTACATTTCTCCAAATCTGATGAAGAAACAAACTCATCTACATCTTGGTTGGCCTGAAGGTGAGTAAACTGTCAGCGCATTTTCATTTTTGGATGAACTATTTCTTTAAGTTTTGTTGCTATAATTTTTTTAATCGTTCATATTTTAACGTCTATTTTTGGTGCCATTCCTTGCCCCATATGACTTCCATTGTAAATGGACTGATTTTTGATTTATTTGACAAACTACGGGGCAAGTAGAACGATTTACTATGGAGTGAAAATGAAAGTGACCAGATTTTAACCAAAAGAGTGCAGAAGAATGGATGTGTTGATCTTACAGTGACCAGACACAGCAGTAGTTTTAGACACAAACTCTTCAGACTCTCCGATCCATCACCGCACAGCAGACTGTCCAGGCTCTCCATTAGCTCCTGTGCGCACAATTACATTAGAACTCAAATTTGCATTCAATCAAAACGTCCAGATCTTGTGCAAGCGGGACAAACGACTGACCTTCATTCGGAGCTCAGCTTTGTCGAAGCCCATCAGCATGTTGATGATGTCAAAGCCTGTGGCGGATTTGTTCTTCTGGTGAACTCCTCGAAACAGCGCACAGAGAGTCTACAGAAACAGACAGGAGGAGACTGGTGAGCTGTTCTTTTCTTTGTAGTACTTTTCATTCAGATCTTTGGGTCAAAAGCAACTGTTAGATTTTCTGAATGCCAACCAGTAACTGAACGCAGGGTGTGTCTGCAAACACAAAAGCTGACTTCACAACTTCGGTTTTGTGTTTCCAATTGAATGTTTTTAAGCATGTTTAAGCCAAAAAATAATTGTACAAATAATATTGTGTAAAGAAAATGAAACTTCCACTGCTGTTCAAAAGTTTGGGGTCTGTAAGATTTTTTAAGGTTTTTGAAAGACGTCTCGTCTGCTCACCAAGGCTGCATTTATTTGATCAAATACACTGTAAAAACAGTATTATTGTGAAATATTAAAATTTTTTAAATAAGTGCTTTCTAACTGAATATATGTAATTTATTTCTGTGATGTGCAGCTGAATTTTCAGCATCATTACTCCAGTCTTCAGTGTCACATGATCTTCAGAAATCATTTTAATATTCTGCTCAAGAAACATTTCTAATTATTATCAATGTTCAAAACGTTAAAACAGTTTTTCAGCATTTATTTGAGACAGAAATCTTCTGCAACATTATAAATGTCTTTACTGTAACTTGATTCATTTAATGTGTCCTTGCTAAATAAAGGTAGTAATTTCTTAAAAAAAAAAAAAAATCTTACTGGCCTCACATTTTTGAATGGTAGTGTATTTTTTACACTATTATTATATTTTGTAATTTTATGACAACCAAGTACATTTTACTCCGTAATTATCATTACCATTAAGTAAAAATTAATTCATTCATTCATTAATTAAGTGCATGGATTTTAGGCTTCGAGTTGTAATTCCCATTATTATCAATGGTTAACCTTATTAGATTCGTAGACTTTCAATACTCTAAATAATTTTTTTTTTAAATCCTATACAGACACAATGATTAAAAAAATAAGTATAAGAAGTTCTACCATCATGTACAAATAACTTAAACATTCACATAATGCATCGTTATTTTTTTCAAATTGCAGTGATAAGAATGAGATTTTTTTTTATATTAATGAGCATTTGAAGGCAAAAATATTTGTAACTGACATAAAAATAAAATAAATACAAAATGTTCTAATGGTTAATTTTCTTTATACTAAATATTCTGCGGTGAAACATTACCAATTATGTGTAGCATGATTTGATTATGTGAATTATAAAGATGTTCCTTATAAATGCAGTAAGCATGATTTTACCTGAAGCGCATTGACTACTTTGATCTGGTGCTCTTCAGCCAGAGCTTGAACACAGTGATGGAACAAACTGTTGATGTTGTCTTTGATTTTCATGACTTCATCCCCGTCCAGAGACTCCAACTTCCCCTCCAGATACTCCAGATTGACCTGCTCAAAGCACAGAGAAAGATCAACAATACTGCCCACTTATTGATAAAACAGCTCCACAGAAATGACTCCAGTACAAAACGTATTTCAGGATGTGTATCTGCCAGCAACCTTCATCAGAAACAGCTCATCCCAGAAGCGAGGATTGTTCTTGGTAGGGTCTTCCTTCTGAAAGAGCAAAAAAAAACAAAAAAAGTGATTACAACCTACAGTATATCTGCAGCAACATTACATTTAAAAACATTTCCATAAGAGAACTTGTAATAATGTCTGGGCTGCAACAACCAATCAAGAATGATCAACAATGAAAATAAATTACATTAATCGATAATTAGCCATTCATTTTTTTATTAATCATCGATTAATTGCGTTTGTGCGCTGTGCAATGAAAAACCTATATGCGAATAACGCATTTCCACGGACAAAACGCATCTGTATATGGAACCCCATTTCCGCCATGGTTTAAAAAACAAACAAAAAAAGTGACATTTTATTTCACTTTTTTTTCTGCACAATTCTGGGATGAAATATTAACTCAAAATTTAGATTTATTTTTTTTCTCCTCTGAATATATTATATCTTGCAACTCTGAGTTTACAGCTCAGAATTGCGAGAGAAAGAAGTCAGAATTGTGAAATAAAACATTCATATCTAGTTTACATTCTACGATTCTTTTTCTTGGTTTCTGCCAATTAAAAGGATAAGTGCGTTATTTAAAATATTTAATCTCGCAATTATTACTTTTTCCTTTTTTCGAGTTACAAGTTTATATCTTGCAATTCAGTCTTTATATCAGGATTTTTTTTTTAAAGGGGTCATATGATGTTGCTAAAAAGAACATTATTTTGTGTATTTGGTGTAATGAAATGTGTTTATGCGGTTTAAAGTTAAAAAAACACATTATTTTCCACATACTGTACATTATTGTTTCTCCTCTATGCCCCGCCTTTTTGAAACGCGTCGATTTTTACAAAGCTCATCGGTCTGAAAAGCGAGGTGTGCTCTGACTGGCCAGCTATCCAGTGCGTTGTGATTAGCCGAATACCTCAAGCGTGAGA
>NW_015652262.1:0-821 GCF_001515625.1 Sinocyclocheilus rhinocerous | reverse complement strand
TGTGTGTGTGTGTGAAATCTTGATTTTTAAAAATCTGATTCATCAAAGCAATAACCAACCGATTAATAGTTAGTTGCAGCCCTAATGATATCACACTATGTACATCGTGAAAACCCAAATACTGACTTACTGCAAATATCTCATCATACATCAGCACCACTTTCTCCTTCAGCGGCTTCTTCGAGGAGGATGTTCTCCTCAGGAGACCTGCTTTCTTCTCAGTCTGAGCCATAGCTTACAAACGCAACTATAGACACAGGTTCAAACACATTAATATGACAATAACGCTTACCAATATCTTCCCTAGAAACCGTTCATTACAGTACATGCAGACAGTCAGCTCGTGTTTACATGCATGTGTTTTGACAGCTTAGCTTTAGCATGTAGCTTCCTAACATCACATACAGTAAAGAAACACTCTTGACAGGTCACTTAGTATCACTGACATAATTAAGAGGCACGCATTTAATCAAAAGAGATGATAATTCAACACAGTCTCCATTTGGGACAGTCACGCTAACTGATCAAAGCTGAACTGTTTGGCTCCCTTGCCTTCCATTTATAACAAAATAAACACATTTTCCATTCTATCGGTTACTTTTACAAGCAGACAAGGATTTTAAATCAGAATCTATCCGTTTAAATAAATGAATTCAATAACGTGTTCATACCCGAATAAATGAATCACTGTTTTTATTCCATTTCTCTTCAAGCTGAACTGATGGATTTTTTTCGCTCGCCTGACTTCCGGTGGGAGCGGAAACCCCGCCCATGTATTTACATCACGTCCGCTAGCCATGCTGAATAGACTTATGTACACT
>NW_015652261.1:401148-402218 GCF_001515625.1 Sinocyclocheilus rhinocerous | reverse complement strand
TCTAGACTAAATGTGAACATGCATTAATTCATCTCACTCACAAAACAAAATAAAAATAAAAACAACTCAGAATATGATGCAAACCTGCAATAATTAAATATGTTAAATAATACAAATATCCTTTATGTATTTAATCCCATTTTATTAACCAATGTCTTCGCTGCTGACCTTCGATGATCCAATTCAACCATACTAATAAACAAAAATTAGTCAAGATAAACTAACATTTGTTCTTTATTTTATTGCTGAAGAGTGTTGAACTTTCTCCTTCTGAATTCTACTGTACAGACGTGAACTTACATTTCCTTCAGCCTGAGGATTTCGGTGTGAAAGGGCTTTTACATTTGCCAAAAATATAACTTTTTATATTAAAACCAAACAAGCAAGCCCTGCCGAGATTTAAAAAGTAACGCAAAAGTAACGTAACGCATTACTTTCCATGAAAAGTAACTAAGTAACGTAATTAGTAACTTTTTTAGGGAGTAAGGCAATACTTTTAAAAGTAACTTTCCCCAACACTGGTAATTCGATGGTTGAGACGGATTCTACATTTGTGAGATGGGCATACTGCAGGGTCGGAGAAGAGAAAGAATGCGACGGACGAGCAACAAATTAAGTTAAACTACAAATAACAATCTGTTTTTATTAAACCATAGTCTACATATAAAATGAATTAATGCGCGAAATATATATTGACTTAATTAACAGATTAACAAAACGAAAAGAAAAAAGACTGAGTAAAATATGCTGCTGAGTTTTTGGTTCATTTTTGTGGAGTGGCGCTCTGCAAAAGTTCACGGAAAGGAAACCGAGATGACAAGCGCATCCTAAAATAAAAGTAAACACATTGCAGTTTCGAAGGATCTGTATGACAAAAAATTACGGAGTATTTATATACGGAGTATATTTTTCATTCTTGTTTTGTTCTGAATAGCTACAGTTAAATTTAAAGGATTTGTTGTGGAGTAAGGAGAACTAAAATAGCCTATAGACTTGCTATTGTGTTTATTGCTTGTTCATTAGGGCCTATAACATTCCGCTTTATTTACTGCTATTATTTCTGAATGTAA
>NW_015652261.1:396029-397079 GCF_001515625.1 Sinocyclocheilus rhinocerous | reverse complement strand
TTATTTTAAAAACAAACAAGCAAGCCCTGTCCAGATTTAAAAAGTAGCGCAAAAGTAATGTAACGCATTACTTTCCATGAAAAGTAACTAAGTAACGTAATTAGTAACTTTTTTAGGGAGTAAGGCAATACTTTTAAAAGTAACTTTTGGTAATTCGGGTAATTCGATGGTTGAGACGGATTCTACATTTGTGAGATGGGCATACTGCAGGGTCGGAGAATGCGACGAATGCGACGGACGAGCAACAAATTAAGTTAAACTACAAATAACAATCTGTTTTTATTAAACCATAGTCTACATATAAAATGAATTAATGCGCGAAATATATATTGACTTAATTAACAGATTAACAAAACGAAAAGAAAAAAGACTGTTTTTGGTTCATTTTTGTGGAGTCGCGCTCTGCAAAAGTTCACGGAAAGGAAACCGAGATGACAAGCGCATCCTAAAATAAAAGTAAACACATTGCAGTTTCGAAGGATCTGTATGACAAAAAATTACGGAGTATTTATATACGGAGTATATTTTTCATTCTTGTTTTGTTCTGAATAGCTACAGTTAAATTTAAAGGATTTGTTGTGGAGTAAGGAGAACTAAAATAGCCTATAGACTTGCTATTGTGTTTATTGCTTGTTCATTAGGGCCTATAACATTCCGCTTCATTTACTGCTATTATTTCTGAATGTAATTGCACAACACTGTCATTGAGTAACTATCTGTGTGTAGATCTGTGCTGCCTCAAGAACAATTCATCCGTGAACCGGATATCACTCTGGACTGTTCACTCTACCTGAGGCTATGGATTACAGTTAATAATATTTTAAATAATGTTCAGTTTCTTGCACAGACTGGTCGTTTCACTTCATAAGACCTCAATATATTGCCAGGAACCACAGGTATTCATTTTGTGTTCTCTGATATGCTTTTTTTTTTTTTTTTTTTTACTTAACTTAATAACTTAATAACTTAACTTATTAATCAAAGAATCCAGAAAATAGTATCACAGGTTCCATAAAATATTAAGCAGCAAAACTGTTTCCAACATTGATA
>NW_015652261.1:383105-392495 GCF_001515625.1 Sinocyclocheilus rhinocerous | reverse complement strand
TGACGTGACCTCTGACTTGGATTTTATGAATCCCTAAGAGCCATTTATTCAGCTGAAAATCTTCTTTAGATATAGTCACCTATATCTTGGATGGCCTGAGGGTGAGTAAATTAACAGCATATTTTCATTTTTGGGTGAACTATCCCTTTAATTTATTTCCAGGCATAGCTGCTTGTCTCTGACTAAACTGCATTTGGAGAGTGGCTCACATTGTTTGAATCCTTGCAAAACGTTGAAATACAGTGGACAGAAACAAGTGACGTTCTGTGTGAGTAAAGTTCAAGTGATAAATCAGAAGGGACAAATACTTAATTTAAAACAGCTGGAACATCCCCTGCTCCTCCAGTCATTGTCTAGTTACAGTAGTAAACTTCTGCAGCTAGCATACTGAGATGCTCACGTTGAGGAATAATCATACTGCGAACTCGGATCCAAAAGGGAGGGAGTACGACTGAATTTGGATTTGGATCAAGCAATCAAAAAAACAGCTTCAGTCAGTGTCTGTGAAAAGACCATGAGTGCCCTTACGAAAAAGATACTACTGTTATACTTAAAAGTATACTTTTATATACTAGAAAGTGGGCCAATTTAGTCCCAAGGAGTATTGAAATAGTACACTTACAAGTATTCTACTAGTACACTGATATTTGTGTACTTACTACATAAAGTATACTTAAAAATATACTTGAACTTTACTTAAGTATACTTACTAAAATAAACTTGAAGTATACTACTTTTTGGTAAGGGTGTGAAAGAAAAAGGCCTGTCTTCCTCATATTGTGTGTGACATAAACAGATATGATGGATGGCCCATAGTTTATTTGAATATATATTTTTGCTTTGGTTTTTTGGTCGGTCAAGGTACAATAACCAGATGAAATACAAGTGCAAAAGCAAATAAGGATAGAGACAGCAAGAAGTGGGTAGGTGTGTGTCAACATAACTTTGCACCTCAGAGTGACAGCTAGGATTTATCGTTTCACTGAATCATATCATTTCATTTTTGCAAGGCCGTCGTTTCATGCAAATCGCCGGAAGAGGGGCTTAGAGAGGGATTGCTTGATGTCTGTGTATATTAGAATGGCATGAACTGTCATCTAAAGCACATGTGAAAACAAAATCCTGAGATAAGGACAATCAGCATTAGTTAAACAGCAATTTTATTGTGAGATTCAATTCATATAAGTTTATTTACAAAGAACCTTTGAGCCATTATCTTCATCTTTCATCTGCTACATCGCAAATATATATAAATAAATTGCGAATTACACAACATTAAAAAATAATTCTAATGCATCACAGCACAATTTGGTTGGTATCAACCAAAGTTTTGGTACATAATGTTTTTAAATTTAAACACATCTGTTAATACAAACAAGTATAACATTTCACAAAAACAGATCCACAAATATACATGTTCATAAGTACTGTATGTTACATTGTAAATGGTTTGCTGAGTGAAAGTCTGTTTTTAGTCTTTTCTCAAAATGTACTGGGTAAAAGCATTCATGCTTATGTAAATATAATGATTAAAACCTATAAGGAGGGCTGGCTGATCAACACTAGTGGCTGTTTTTGTAACACCCTCCCATAGACAATCATACTTTGATGTGTGAACTGAGACCCCAGAAGAAAAACTGGACTGTTGATTTTGTTGTCTGTGTGTTTGTGCTGCATGTGGAAAATAAAATAAAAAGTCAACTAAATAATTAGGCACCACTTGACTATAGCATTCTGACTCATTTATCTTTCCCTTGTTAAGAAAAGTTCTGCGTTCAAAACAAGTTTCAGTATCTGCAGGCTGTTGCCACAGACAATAATTTCGAAATAAATAATACAGTCATGCTGTCAGCCCTGCCCACCGTGAACTTTTATTGGTCAAAAATCTTGCTCAGATACCTTCTAGCTGCGATCTTGCATTCTGTTTCTGTGTAGTGGACAAATTGCTTGTTGCAATAAACAAATGCACTTTAATGCAATATGAAAGGGGTGTAAACATGGAAATGCGAGTTTAATGTTGTTAAGCACTTTAGTGCAAAAATTTGTGCCCTAGCAATGGAACTATTTTTCTCGGTGGATGAATTTCTGGTTATGCATTACAGATGTAATTCCTATGAGTGACTCTTCATATAAACAGTCCCTTTCTGGTACATATCATGTTAATGGCTTTTACATGATTTTCATAAGAATATACACAGTGCTTTTCAGCATTTATGCCATGTAATGCCTTTTAGACTTCCATCATTAATGTATTATTGTTTGTTTTTATACGCTGAAGAACTGGTCAAAATGATTCTCTATTGCAAGAGAGAACATGTATTGAATGCAGAATATTCCTTTAACAAAAACAACACTATCGCAGTTGAATGCGGTTATATTTTACAAAAAATTCTCAATCCTAAATTCAAGCAGGATCCACACAGAAGCCCATAGTACTAATTAAATGTGGCATTCTCATTTCCTGCAGACAATTTAGGTTAAAAGGAGTCATTTAGTTCTACAGTGGACAGGCATATACCTTCCATGTCAATAGAAATACATCAGCAAACCCATAACTTGTGTGAGTCATCGCTTTTTAAAGCAGCTTTGTGCTCGATTTTCCTTCAAGAAATTGGAAAACATGGGGGAATAAGAGGATGTTTTCATGTTGATATGACATCATACACCTCTAATGTGTTGGCTGTAATTCTACAAGTGACATTTTAAAAGGCAGATGAATTACTCTGTGTTATATATATATACATCATATGTGTCAGGTATTTTTCTTACATAGAAGAATATAGATTTTTCTTGAAATTACATTCATATGGCATGGTGATTGCAAATGTGACAGCTTTACAGATGACAACAATATACAGTAGAAAGCACATTTCCATTACTGTTTTTTTTTTTCTTTTTTCACGTACACATCTATGTTGTCATATTTGCACATGCCAACCCATTACTAGGGTTAAGTTTCTAAAAAGTGAACCAGCAAGTGAACAATTCACTTTGATCCGTCAAATCCTGTCAACAATAATTCTTTGTTATGTATTTTAGATGAAATACATTCATAATATTTTCAAAGTATTGGACTGACAGAACATCCCGCAAGGTTTAATGGAGGAGATAATACAGATCTTTGTGTTGAAACATTCATACCGCAGGGGTAGAAACACCTCCCTGTCTTCGTGCTGTTGTTAGTCTGAAGGAGTGCCACCACACTGTTCCTCTGTGCAAATTACTTTCAGATGAAAGGAGAAGCAATTTGCTGTTAACACTTTCTAGAGCCATTTGAGTGCACAACCCACCTGTAAGTTCATACGAGATGGTGGCTGCTTAAAGATTAGAGAGCACAAATTTGTCATATGGTAACATCTGAAACTGTTTCATGGTGAGGAACCTTCTTCTATGATGAGCAAAACTGCATATAGTCATCTTTCCTACAAATGGAGAGGCATCCGCACAGCAAGATCCAGAAATATTGGTGCAAATGTTCCTGCTTCAAGTATAAGTATATTCAGTTGTTATTCTCTTGTTGAAGATGCATTGATGAAGATGATGAGAAGATCTTCCAAACATGAAGAGCCCCACTTGTCTGTGCTCTTTTATTGCAGTTCACAACATAGAATTTAGCTAGGTCAAATTGTTGAGAAGTTGCCACCAGAACAATTTTCATTTAACACAGGGACATGACATCAAGACCTTGAGAGTGAAACAAAGCACTTGCTAGTGTAAGCCAGCATAGATGGGAGACACCGTGTTGACAAGCAGATCGGACATGGCAAGGTGTGCCATGAAGAAATCGGTGATGGTATGAAGTGTCTTAAATTTGGAAACCACACAAATCACTAGGAAGTTCCCGCTACGATAAATCCTCCATAGTTTTGAACTGGCATTAGGAATCCTATCAGTATCCTCACCTAAAGCATAAAAACAGAGAGAAGGGCAATTTAGATAGATAGATAGATAGTGTGGGAGAGTTTGGAAGACAGACAGACAGACAGACAGATAGACAGATAGATAGATAGATAGACTAGTGTAAGCCAGCATAGATGGGAGACACCGTGTTGACAAGCAGATCGGACATGGCAAGGTGTGCCATGAAGAAATCGGTGATGGTATGAAGTGTCTTAAATTTGGAAACCACACAAATCACTAGGAAGTTCCCGCTACGATAAATCCTCCATAGTTTTGAACTGGCATTAGGAATCCTATCAGTATCCTCACCTAAAGCATAAAAACAGAGAGAAGGGCAATTTAGATAGATAGATAGATAGTGTGGGAGAGTTTGGAAGACAGACAGACAGATAGACAGATAGATAGATAGATAGATAGATAGATAGATAGATCACCTCAGACATCTGTTGCATTGAGATGTGTCGTCACTATATCTTGGGCTTCTAAAGCCTTTTTGGGTTTGCTGCGAACCGCTGTGGCAGCCTGGCCCTCGGCGTGCAATGAATCAAGCCGTTCCTTGCAACTGAAGACCGCAACAAAGGCGCTGCGGTAGTTCCGGTTCATCCAACCATACAGCAGTGGGTTGGCAAACGTTGAGCACATGGCCACAATGTGGAAAACAGTGTAAAGAAGCCTGAAGTCCTTCATGTCCAACACGTTGTGGTCAATGTCAATGGCAAGCTGGAAGGCGTGGAAAGGCAACCAGCTGACCGCAAACACCACGACCTGCAACAGACAGGGTGAGATGTTACATCTGCACAAATGCTGCATCAGTACTGCTCAAGCCGCAATTAAAGCCTGATCTACATTCTGGTCTAGTTCTCTGTTTATATTATTGGCATTATAACATCTTTCAAAATAACTGTGGAGAAAATAGCTCTAAAATATTTGGGTTACAGAAGATTGCTTCTTGTGTGGAAATGCTCTTGGGATAGATGCATGCTGTTCTAGCAGTCCTGGCCCTAAACAATAAAAAAATTGAAAGTACACACAAAATAAAAATGTGCAAAGTCCTTGATGTGAATATCAGAAGTATCAACTGTAGAAGTCCAGGTATTAAGTCTATCTATCTATCTATCTATCTATCTATCATGTGTGTGTGTATACACCTTCCAAAGGTGTAACATGCTTTTCAGGAAGTTATTTTAAAGGGGTCATATGATGTTGCTAAAAAGAACATTATTGGTGTAATGAAATGTGTTTATGCGGTTTAAAGTTCAAAAAACACATTATTTTCCACATACTGTACATTATTGTTTCTCCTCTATGCCCCGCCTTTCTGAAACGCGTCTATTTTTACAAAGCTCATCGGTCTGAAAAGCAAGGGCTTGAGAACGGCGTGGCCAGCGGATTCGACGAAGGAGCGTCCAGCGGGCTTGCGGAAACCACATGTGACGACCCCGGGCTGGTCTTTGGATTTGAGACTTTAGTCTTTGCAACTTTACAGATCTTCTTTATGCACCAAGAGCTTGTAACACTCCAAAGAGAAAGGAAAAATATAAATCGCATCATATGACCCCTTTAACACTTTTATTATGTAAATGATGCATTAAATTGATAAAAAGTGACAGTAAAGACTTTTGAATTCTGTTTCAATAAATGCTCTTTTGAATTATCTATTTATTAAAGAATCCTGAAACAAATGCTATAATATTAAGCAGCACAATTGTTTTCAACACTGATAATAGTAAGAAATGTTTCTTGAGCACCAAATCAGCATATTAGAATGATTTCTGAAGGAGTTATGGCTGCTGAAAATTCAGCTTTGCATCACAGGAATAAATTACACTCTAAAATATATTCAAATAGAAAACGGTTATTTTAAATTATAATAACATTTCACAATATTACTGTTTTTACTGGCATTGAGAGCCATTATAAAAACCAATTTTGGTCAACCACTAGATGTTAGTCATCGTTTTCATTATCAGGCTTTTTGCTGTCATGTGAATGCCTATAATAATATGAAGATACAGGAACACTATGATATAATATTTGTTCAGGAAAGCTGGGAACTGTACACACCATGGTAACCAACATCTTGGTGGTCTTGCGGCGACGATGATGCCTGTCGTTGTGACCAACTGGGCTGACGTGATTGCGGAGTTTACTCCAGATACGGATGTAGGCAAAAGAGATGATTGCCAGAGGCAACACATATTGCAGCAGCAGCGTGGAGATTCTGAAGAAAGAAAACAGCCATCATCGGCATAAGTGCTGAAGAGTGTCATTATGTCATTGTTAAAGAAGCTTTCATAAAACATGTAATCTTGCTCCAAAATTAAACAAGCTATGACTCATTTTAGCTGTAATTTATCTGTTACAGAACAAACAAGATTTCAAAGATGAAAATAGATTGTAATAATAATCTTGAATCTAAATCTAAATAATTCACAGTAATCAACCTCTCTGAAAATGTTTCAGAAGTTTGTCAAAATCTAGATGATATCTGTTTACATAAATATCAACATTTAATCTTCATAAATTTGTATATTTATTATCTATAAAATATACAGATCTTTGTGCTTTCGGTGCAATTGGAAGACAGTGACATTTGATAAATGAGCACAGCATACATTTGTGGCTCCTTGAGGGCCAGAGGAAACTGTAATAATGCAGTTCATTAAAATATGCATGTCTGGTACTCACGAGTATAGAGTGCTGTCTGTACTACTGTCAGGCCACTTCTCTCCACAAACCTCAATGGAGTTATCTGGAGAAAGATCTACGATTCCATACTCCCTAAATATGGCCAGTGGGCTTGCCAGAATGGCACTTACCACCCAGGTGATGGCAATGACCAGAAAGCAGGTGTCCTTTGACATTCGAGTGTCTAGGTGATAAACAATGCATCTATGCCGATCCAATGCAATTACGTTTAATGTAATAGTAGAGACGTGGACGGCGAGACCTTGAGCGTATGGCAGAGTGAAACAAAGCACTTGTCCAAACTTCCATTCCCTGAGGAGAGTGTAAGCCAGCGTGAACGGGAGACACAACGTGTTGATGAGCAGATCAGCTATGGCTAGGTTTGCAATGAAGAAGTTGGTGACGGTACGGAGTGTCTTAAATTTGTAAACCACATAAATCACCAGGGAGTTCCCCACAACGCCCAAAAGGATGATGGTAGAGTATGCCAAGATCAGGACCACCTGCACCCCAAGAAGCTTGGTACTGTCTCCTAGCTCTAGCAACGGATGATTCAGAGTCACGTCAGATGAATCCTCCCCGATGGCCAGCTCTTTGCTCCCAGAGGAGCCATTGATTAAGCTGAGGGAATCCATTTATCACATGGCCATGTCAGATTTTAGAGAAAGACCAAGCAACCCTTAGGTTTGACAACCTGAAAACACAGGTTTGATTTGACATTATGAATCTGATAGATAGATAGATAGATAGATAGATAGATAGATAGAAAACATTGTATGACATCAACAAAATTCATAAAAGTATGCAATGGACATGCATTACAAAGAGGGAACAGTTTGGACTGTCATGAAACTGATGATACTGTTTATTGTCAGACTTAAAGAAATAATCGTTTTTTCTGGAAATATTTCCTTAAATAATTATAAGTAAATTTCTCATTTCTAACCTCACCATATATTAATACAAATACATTAAATATTAGTCTATTTCAAATTCACATGCATATCTTACAAGTGATTACCGGATAATACGGTTCTCCTTTCCGGAGTCTAAATATTGTATATCTTTTCAGAGAGAGAACATCTTGGCGAGACCATATTGTTTTATTTACACCAGCGAAAGAAGGCGTATCGACTTCTGGGGTAACTTGTCAGGTCACTTTCATTGATGTATAATGTACTCTGCGCGTTAAGAGCTCATTACGCACGGCTTGCCTGCGCTCGAGCACACTCCATCGTCTTTTTCTGAGAGACGAATAGGTACATGGCGAAACCATTATCACTAGGAGACATAAACACAGACTGGAGTCCGTGGAAACTTCATGGAACACTTCCCAGTTCACGGACACTGACGGCGCAATGGTCCGTGAAGGAGCGCACAAGGCGCACCAATTAAACGAAGAAACTGAGAGGCGTATTATTAATGCCCGTTTTAAAGGAATGATGGAAATGCGGGTTTGGACTTAAAATGAACTATATTAGAATGACTTACCGATTCCCAGGCAGTGTTTTCACCTCGCCGTCTCCAATAATACGTAGTGCGCCTCAGGATACATCACCATCAGTTAAACAGAAATCTTTTGAAATGTTATGTAGCTATATTTATAAATTGACATACAATAAACAAGTACATCTTCTTCTGTTTCCTTTTTCAATCAATATGTTTTCCTGAAGGAAAGGTTGAGGTTCAGGTGAGGTGGGCTGTGGAGCTCAACCGTCTCTGACGCTCGCGACTGAATTACATCCATTCACACAAGCCAAACCCACAAGTTCAGAGTTCTCGACAGGGAAGAGAGGGAGAGAGATGAATCCCGATGGCTAGGTTCAGTTTAGGTTTAATAAAACAAAAATCATAAAGCGTGCATAACTTATGCATGCACTATTCAAAAATCGTCATATCTGTTGGGTAAATGAAAACAACATTAAAACAATATATTTTAGGCTATATGCTGCAATTTTACATCATTTATTCATTGTATGTATTTCCTGGTCAAAACAATGATTTGATATCTCGTATGTTACCTTCAATATTTTTGGTGCTTTATTCAATCTGTATATATATATATATATATATATTAATTACTAATTAATTATATTTAGTTTAAAATATAACACAATATTAACTACTTATTTACTGAACCGCTGTATAAAATCACATTTGCACTCGTTATATTCGGGACAAACAGCACTCGTGTGAGATTGCTCTCGCTGCTCGTATGATATCGCTTATCATGTGATATAAATACGAGACCAAAAATCATGCAGGAATTTTTATATATAAATAAATAGTAATAAATATAATATCAAAATATAATAACTTCAAAAATATTGAAGTTAACATACGAGATATCAAATCATCTATCTACATACATACATACATACATACATACATATATACAGTGCTGCTTGAAAGTTTGTGAACCCTTTACAATTTTCTATATTTCTGCATGAATATGATCCAATTCATCATCAGATTTTCGCACAAGTCCTGAAAGTAGACAAAGAAAACCCAATCAAACAAATGACACAAAAATATTTTCTTTGTCATTTATTTATTGAGAAAAATGACCCAGTGGTACATTTCTGTGCAGTGCAAAAGTATGTGAATCTTTGCTTTCAGTATCTGGTGTGACCCAATTTTGCAGGGTTTCCTCCTATGAACTGCTTGCTTCAGCTTCTTCCACAACATTTCAATTGAATCAAGGTCCAGACTCTTACTCAGTCATTCCAAAACATTAACTTTGTCCTTCTTTAAAGGGGTCATATGATGCTGCTAAAAAGAACATTATTTTGTGTATTTGGT
>NW_015652261.1:381786-383071 GCF_001515625.1 Sinocyclocheilus rhinocerous | reverse complement strand
ATTTTCCTTCAGAATTTGCTGGTATAATTCAGAATTCATTGTTCCATCAATGATGGTAAGTCGTCTTGGCCCAGATGTAGCAAAACAGGCCCAAACCACGATACTACCACCACCATGTTTCGCAGACGGGATGAGGTTCTTATGCTGGAATGCAGTGTGTTCTTTTCTCCAAACAGAACACTTATCATATAAACCAAAAAAATTATATTTTGGTCTCATCTGTCCACAAAACATTTCTCCAATAGTCCTCTGGCTTGTCCACATGATCTTTAGCAAACTGCAGACGGGCAGTGATTTTCTTTTTGGAGATCAGTGGCTTTCTTCTTGCAACTCTGCCATGCACTGGGGAGGGTAACAATGGTCTTGAATTTCCTCCATTTGTACATCTGTCTGACTGTGGATTTGTGGAGTCCAAACTCTTTAGAGATGGTTTTGTAACCTTTTTCCAGCCTGATGAGCAACAACAACTCTTTTTCTGAGGTCCTTAGAGATCTCCTTTTTTCGTGCCATGATTCACTTCCGCAAACATGATCAGACTTTCATAGATCCCTGTTCTTTAAATAAAACAGGGCACACACTGACACCTGATAGTCATCTCACTGATTAAAAACACCTCTGAACAGATGGACTCTGTTCACCCTCAAATTAACAGCTAATCATAGAAATTCACATACTTTTGCACCGCACAGAAATGTAACACTGGGTAATTTTTCTCAATAAATAAATGACAAAGAAAATATTTTTGTCTCATTTGTTTGATTGGGTTCTCTGTGTCTACTTTCAGGACTTGTGTGAAAATCTGATGATGTTTTGGGTCATATTTATGCAGAAATATAGAAAATTGTAAAGAGTTAACAAACTTTCAAGCAGCACTGTATAATTTTTTTTAAGAATTTTAAAGCTTGATGTCTTATGGTCACTATATGCAGCATGTAAGTATGTTGTTTTGAAAATCAAATGGTTTGGAAAGGCTAAGGCTGGCCGCACACTAGAGGATTTTAAGGCCGATTTTAAGCCCGATTTGCACCCCCGAACTCTCCACACTCCCGATCGTTTTGTCCAAAAAATTCTCTATTGTGTGGTGTCATTACGATTATTTAACTGTTCCCAATCGAGACGGAGCGTCGCCGAACTCAAATCGTAAATATCAAACATGTTTGATATTTACGACTCTTGATCGGGCTGCCTCTGACGTGATACCCGCGATAGCCTATTAGAGCGAGCAAGCGTCACCTACCGGATGTTGCGTGCTTCTATAGCTGAAACTTGGCAGCCACAAACATGC
>NW_015652261.1:344066-380936 GCF_001515625.1 Sinocyclocheilus rhinocerous | reverse complement strand
GGAAAGGCTAAGGCTGGCCACACACTAGACGATTTTAAGGCCGATTTTAAGCCCGATTTGCACCCCCAAACGATCGGGGAGTGTGGCCCGATTCGCGACTTGTCGCAAGTGATTTTTTTGTCCAAAAAATCCTCTATTGTCTGGTGTCATTACGATTATTTATTTGCTCCCGATCGAGATGGAGCGTCCCTGAACTCAAATCATAAATATCAGACATGTTTGATATTTACCGGGCTGCCTCTGACGTGATACCCGCGATAGCCTATTAGAGCGAGCAAGCGTCACCTACCGGATGTTGCGTGCTTCTATAGCTGAAACTTGGCAGCCACAAACATGCCGTGAAAGCAGAGAACATCACCCATATTCTTTTCTATACTTTGTTTTTCACTGTACAACAGAACGCGCGCCGGGAGAGCCCGGGTGTTTGATCTCGCGAGTGTCCGTGAGATCTCGTGTCACTGTGAAATCGTTCCTACAATCATCAAGTGTGTGATCTCGTGGTCTGGTCTAATCATCTAATGTGCGCATTCAGAGGATTATAAGGCAAAAAAATCGGTTGAATTGTTTTCATGTCTGTGGTCTCCCATGGTTTTAAAATCTTTTAAGATTTGAAAATCGTCTAGTGTGCAGCCAGCTTAAGCAAATGATTCATGATTTTTAGATGAACTATTTGTCAGTTCTGTGTCTTGTGTTTTTCTCCCCATGTTCTCTCCTTGACCCAGTTTCTCCCTCATATGCCCTTATTTGGTTTTCCTGTTCCTGTTCCCGATTGAGTTCGGTTTCACCTGTTCCTGTTCCCGATTGAGTTCCATTGGTTTCACCTGTGTTCCCCTTGTTATCTCATTTAGTCCTGAGTACTTAAGCCCTGTGTTTTCCCATGTCCATCGTCGAATGTTATATGTCAAACCCCATGCTACGTGTGTGTTTCCCTGTGTTTGCTTATTAAAATCTGTTCCTGAGGAATTTCCTTCGTCTCCACGCTCCTTTGTCTCTTCCACAGTAGCAGATTGTGACAGAACATTCGACCTAAACAAGACAGTAAGCGGTGCCCCTTCTTCCCATTTGGTTTCCGTTTTTTGCAAGTCTTTTTTTTCCCCGTTTCTCCCTGCGGCTATGGAAATTGCCGCACGATTCTCCACCCTAGCCCACCGGGATCTCCCGTTTGTGGAGTACGCCGGGAGTTCTGAGGGCTCGCCGTAATGACGGCGCTGGACGACGCCGTGCTTAACTCTCTGTTCTGGATCGGGGCAAATTACTACTGCCCCGTTAACCTCCCAGCCACCACGGGACTGAGCTGGAGGGAAGGAATCCTCCGGTGTCTGGAGATCCGGCCCTGATCCAGAACCAACTCGCAGTCAAGCCCGCCGGCCGCTCAGCAGACAAGCCCGCTGGCCGCGGCACTCTCAAGCCCGCCGGCCACAGCATTCTCAAGCCCGCCGGCCGTTCCGAAGTCAGGCCCGCCGGCAGTTCCATTGTCAAGCCCACCGGCCGGTTCACTCCCAAGCCCTCAGCTGACAGCAGCCCGATCCTTAACCCCAAATCAAGGGAGGAATTTGAGGAGGAGGCGACTGTTGGCTCCAGCCCCCGACTCCACTCCAGTGTCTGCTCCAGCCCCCGAGTCCGCTCCAGTGTCAGCTCCAGCCCCCGAGTCCGCTCCAGTGTCGGCTCCAGCCCCCACATCCAGCCCAAGGAGGGCTCCAGTTCCCACGTCAAGCCCAGGGAGGGCTACAGTTCCAGAGTTAGGCCCACGGAGGGCCTCAGAAGCCGATACTCTCCCCAAGACAAGCCCAGGGAGGGCCACAGTTCCCGAGTTAGGCCTACGGAGGGCCTCTGTAACCGACGTTCTCTGCAAGGATTTTTTTTGGGGGGGGGGTAGTAGGGCTCCGTCCGTGGAGGCCGGGCCGAGTGCCGAGGCCAGGCCCCCTGAGTTCCCTGCTCCGCCATGGCCCCCTGAGTTCCATGCTCCACCATGGCCTCCGAGTCTGCCTGCTCCGCCATGGATCCCTGCACTGCCTGCTCCGCCATGGCTCCCTGGACTGCCTGATCCGCCATGGGTCCCGGAACGGGTACCATTCTGGCGGCCTGCCGTCCCGTGTAAGCCTGTACTGAGGGGCCTCCAGAGTGGGGGGAAGTAATGTCAGTCTGATATATATTGGCATATGTAGTATGTGTGTGTGTGTGTGTGTGTGTGTGTTTTGCCATGTAGCAGAGGGTAAAAGCTGTCTATGAGAGTTTGGCTGTGATATATTATGTGGGGTTAATGATGGAGATTAGACCGGCCTAGTGCACATACTTTCACAACACTGAGCTGCTCTCCAATTCTTCTTATCGCTGCACCATCAGATGTGTGATAAAGAAAAGTAGAGAAATTGAAAATGCTGTTCTGTTCATCTTAAACTTGCTAGTAGTTGCAGTCCTTTCAAAATAAGCTTTTAGCCTTTATGTTTGGCCTAAAATGATCTGCATACTAATGCATTTCTGCCTAAAGCTTTGGTGTTTATGCTGATGTCACTGTTATAACACTAGATGGTGTCAATATATACTGTATATATAGTCAAACTAAAAGTTCAATAAAAAATTATGACATTTCGAGACGCACACCTGTAAAGAAAATGCGGTTGTCAATCCCAAAAACTGACAATGTGAACGCAGCCACAGTATATTAAAATAATGCAAAAATTGACTGACCCTTATTTTGTTACAAACCAATGTTACTATTTTTTGTGGAATACATAAAAATAATCTTTAAATATATATATTTTTTAATTGTTCCTACTTTTCTGTAAAACTCAAAAAAAAGGGGGTGCCGGGGGTGCAGTGCTAAAGATAATCAGTGAATAATAACTTAAATGTTTCAACATGTTCCTCACATAAAGCTGTCATCTGACTTCAGAAGACTTGTAATATAGTGCACAAGTCATATAGACCAATTTTATGGTGCTTTTATAGTTTGACCTTTTATCTGATCTCTGTGTGTTAGTCCCACTCTCTCTGCTTCTCCTCATTTGCCCTTTGTACGAGTTCAGAAAAAAAGCCTGGAGCCCAGTTACTTCCAGCCCACCTCTCTCTCTCTCCCTTGCAAGTACAGATAAAGGAGCGCAAGATAAATATACAACTATATTTGGGAGGGATGTATACTGTATATCCTCTATACTCGCAGATTGCAAAGCTATCCGTCATTTGACATTTAGATGTGCTGGCACATCAAGTCCACTATCATGATGTATACCGGTATATAAAAGACGCATTGCTCAGTTCCACAGAGTAATGAAATCCTGATGGACATATAAAGATTTCTGCAGTAGAAGGACTTTGGACCAAGGGATAAAATGGTATACTATGCAAAATTTCAAGGGAGGCAGTTTGGCTAAATTATGTGACAGATTTCACTTGGTGGGAATGATGACAGTGAGAGATCATTTTTGATATACGTGTCACAAATCCTCATGTTTTTCTTCTTTGTATTACTGGAAGGGGCAAATATGACTCAGAATGGCACTGCAATTTTTTATTTAGTATCCTTGAGTTTTTTCACATAACAGCTGTAGCTATTATGGTTGAAAACAAAAATGGAAAAGGTCTTTGACCGTGTTTACGTCAATTGATCAAAAGCATTATCGAGTACCCTTACCTTCACAACACCTTCAACTCCATCTGTTCAAACAGTGCTGACTAGAAAACTGATTTTAATCACTTCTGACATGACTGTGGCTGTGTGTGTGTATATTTGTTCGCAGGTTAGCAGAGTTCAAGCATGTGTGAGCACTGACACATCTGATGTGACCCGTACTAGCAACACAGTCGCACATGCACACGCATATATGTGTGTGTGTGTGTGTGTGTGTGTGTGTGTGTGTAACATTGGAAGGATGACATAAACATGTGTTTGTATGTGACTGAATCACCAAGCAACAAAAGAAAGTTTTCCAGTAATCCAGTAAGAATCCACTAAACAACTAAACAACTTTCTGGTCAGTTCTTGCTGTTGGTCTTTCCTCTTAAACATAAAATTACTAAAATGAATGAATGAATAAATCTGAGAAAAAAAAAACTATCCTAGGTTCAATTGGAAAAAAATAAGGTTCCAAAAGGGAGTTTCTGCAGCGATGCCATTTAGGAACTGTTTTTGGTTCCCCAAAGAACCTTTCAGGGAATTGTTTTATTGTGAAGAGCACTTTAAAAATCAAAGAAACCTTTTTCCACTATACTTTTTGTGGAAAGGTTTCATGTTAAAGAGGTCATATGATGCGATTAAAATTTTTCTATGGAGGACTGTTTCCTGATCCTGATAGAGTAGACTACAATGCCGACTGTCCTGACTCACAGACTGTAAGTAAGTTTTTTATATTTAAAGGATTTGTTTTGAACCTTAAGCCGCATAAACACATTTCATTACACCAAATACAAATTAATGTTATTTTTAGCAACATCATATGACCCCTTTAATGATTCTTCATGGAACCATAGAAGCTAATAAAGAACTTTCATTTGTATAATATAATTTTGCAGAAATGTCACCACAGGCTTGTTTTTCCAATAAGCATCGGCTGAGTTTATCATAATTGTGAACATCATTGTAATAACATAGCTTGTCACTTTATTGAGTTGTGCCTGGTTAGGAAACAGTGTTTATTATAGGGTTTTTAAAAATCTTGAACCACAACTATGAGCAATAATAGTGATTCTTGCCTAATTAATACATTCATAAACCCATCATTGTTTTGGACAATGTATTCAAAAATAATTGTAAAAAGTCTCCGAGTGCAACAGTAATTTATTCGGCAGTTGTGCCTGACAGCTAATAGTTTCAGTCAATCTAACCAACAGAACGCAGTGTGCTGGGATGAATCAAGAAAAACAAAAGAAAATGATTTTATGACTTAATCGAAATGAGCTACACGCAATGACATTCCTATTATCTGTCTGTCAGGAGATACTCTGTGTTTATGCCATAGTGTGCGTGATTACTCTAGACCTCTTGTGGATTCATATTAAAGCATTGGCAGTTATGTTTGTGCCATCTAAATGACAGACAGACTTGCTGGCGTGACAGGAGCGTGGGATGGGTACACAGGCACAAATAAACAGGCAGACAAAATTTGAATTTTTAATGAAATGTCAATTTAGAAAAGATCTTGCCTCTTTGAGTTGCATGACGAGTTACAAAAAAAGTGAAAATGAATATTTACAAGTTTGGGGCTGCATTTATTTGATCAAAAATAAAGTAAAAACTGTTATTTTATGAAATATTATTACAATTTAAAATAACTGTTTTCTGTTTTTAACATGCTTTAAAATGTAATTTATTACTGTGATGCAAAGCTGAATATTCAGCATTAATAATCCAGTCTTCAGTGTCACATGATCCTTCAGAAATCAATCTAATATGCTGATTTGGTGCTTAAAACATATATTATAACTATTAAAGACAGTTGTGCTGCTTAATGTTTTTGTGGACACCATTATACCCACACTACTGTGATGAAATGAAATTACAAATTACAAATGATTGTTTCCAAACATTTGGACAGGTTTAGTGGCATAAATCTGTTTTGGTCTCAAAATGGAAAATAGTTGACATCAATAACCAGTACAGGAAACCAGAATAAGAAGTTGCTACTGGCGATCAACCAGTGAATAGTGACATAAAACATCAGAATTGCCGGTATTGTGTGAATGAGGATTATAGTTGTCCGTTAAAGTATTTTAACATTGAAAAAATGTACACACATTACCTTTAAGAAATTAGGAAGTTGGAGAAAATTTTAAGTTAGCCAACGTCAAGAATAAAGTTCTACGATCCCTGTGGACTGGATGCGTACATCAGCTTACAAATGAATAGTTTTGAGATCAATATCAGGGAAGTTTTCTGCGTTTAGTCCCCTACGGAGTGGCAGCAGCCTTTCAGAGAAAGCAAAGTTGGTAATGAAGCAGATGAAGGGAAAGTGCGGGTGCTGAGAAAGATGAAATTTTGTTTGTCATTTTTATTTAATCTCTATTTTTAAAATGTGTATAGGTAGTATTTATAAAGTTTTAGCTTTTAGTTTTGGATCTGTTTTTAGTTGTTTTAATACTACAATTGATTGCTTCTGTTGTCCTCATTTGTAAGTCGCTTTGGATAAAAGTGTCTGCTAAATGACTAAATGACTAAATAAATAAAATAAATAGTATCCAGACAGCTAGAAAAAAAATAATCAAAGCTCCAAACTGGATTGCCTTCACCCAACAGATAGACAACTCTGGGAGTGCTAAAGGCAGTGCTAAGATCAAAATGATTGAGATTAGTGTGCTTGGTTGGTGAAGGTAATGAGACTGGCCAGTGCCCAACGGCTAAGTCGACTTCACAAAAACATAATTAGCTACTGAATGTCAATCATAGGTAACATTCAGCCAAGCTGTAATTTACGCCACACATAATGAAAACATAGCTTACTCAAAAAGGAAAACTGCCAGTATTGCCTTACATCCTTTTGAACCCTGAATGACTTTTTTTTTTCTTTCCTGGAACACAAAAGGAGTTAATTATAGCACAGTGTTCAATGTCTTTTGTATACAATGTAAGTGAGTGACCACAGCTGTCAAAACCAGATTTTCAAAGAATAATTTTCATCTGTTTTTCTCACAAAGCAGCCATAAAGCTTCAGAAGATATAAAATGCATGCACAAGTTGTATGGCTACTTTTATTATACTTTAGTCACCGTCCATTTTCACTGAATGGAAGAGAGCAGCTTGGGCATTCAACTAAACATCTCCTTTTAAGTTATATGGAAGAAAGTCATACAGGTTCTAACTAAAACATGCATACATACTTATCGGCACATATATGCTAAATTTGCACATACATACTTTTTTCATTGCTGTTCAATTCAGTTGAATTCCTTCCACTGCTTAGTTGTTTTTTAAAAGCTAAATACGCAGTCTCTTCCCAACCATCACTTCTATTTCATTTTCTCATGTGAACTGCAGACAATAAATGTTGTGCATATTAAAATGCACCAGACTATAACTAAAAAAGGATGACAGTCTAACTAAAACATGCATACATACTTATCGGCACATATATGCTAAATTTGCACATACATACTTTTTTCATTGCTGTTCAATTCAGTTGAATTCCTTCCACTGCTTAGTTGTTTTTTAAAAGCTAAATACGCAGTCTCTTCCCAACCATCACTTCTATTTCATTTTAGTGAACTGCAGACAATAAATGTTGTGCATATTAAAATGCACCAGACTATAACTAAAAAAGGATGACAGAGTAATCTTGGAGATGAAATACACATGAGCAATTCAGCATTATGAAACATATTTAGTCTATTTGATTCTACAATTATAAAGCATCAAAGATGTATGTGTTCAGCTTTGTAGAGACTGCTTGTTTTGGAGCTTATATTGTATCATTCCTCAATTATGGTGAGTTGCTTTTGAAAGAAGCGTCTGCTAAATAAAAAATATAAGTGTGAAGAGCATCTTCTGTGCTTGTATGCACACAAGCCCAACTAATAACAATCATGAACAGATTAATGTAATGATTAAAAGAAATAACAAATCTCTTCTCAGGCTGCTGCTCTTAATTTGGCTCTATGATTTCCTCTTGCATGTCCTACATGAGTCATTGGCACTCATTAACAGAGATAAATCTGGATGTTTGGTTTGATGGATCACTTATCTTTCACAGCAGGGAATACAGCTGGTGGAACAACCCTAGAGGTCACGCAAAGACAAAAGCATGTAGACAACTAGACATGCATGAACACATTTTGGCTTTTTCTTCCAATTAACATGAATTGGAACTAACAAATGTCAAAATGAAAGTGCAGAAAAGTCTGAAACAGAATGGCAACAACACTGTGGCAAATCTAATGAAGAAACAGCTCACTACTGATTTAACTAAAAGCTACTCAAATCTAAGAGAAAACTTCTCACTTAGTTACACAGGGCTAGTCGGGTTCTGACTAATGTTGAAATGCTGCTTCCAGCTTTCTGAGCTCTGGTGTCTTCTGCTACCTTTCCAGAATGTCATCCAATGTTCCTTTTTATGTCATTTGAGGAAAATAGATGATACCACAATACAGTGGTAGGTCAAATAAATAATAGTGCAGCACATACACTTGTACAGATAACAAACGAAATCACTGGAAAATGATAGTAGGATTTGTGGTTAGATGTTCCCTTTGGCCAGAAGATTGTTTTACACAGAGATAACTCTAAAAGCAAAACTAGAAACTTTTTCATTTCTTTTATTGGTACTGACCAGATTAAAAGAAAAAAAATATTTCCTAAAAGTTTCTTTTTTATTATTAAATCAAAGAATCCTGAAAAATATTATCTCCGTTTCCACAAAAATATTAGGCTATTTATTAAACTGTTTTTAACACAGATAATAATAAGAAATGTTTCTTAAGCATATTAGAATGTTTCTGAAAGAACACGTGACACTGAAGACTGGAGTAATGATGCTGAAAATTCAGCTTTGCATCAAAGGAATAAATTACATTTTAAAATATATTACTCTAGAAAATAATCTTTTTAAATTGTAATTACATTTTTTGCTTTCAATATTACAGTTTTTAATGCATTTAGATTAAATTAATGTAAGCTTGTTGACCATGAGAGACTTAAAAAATATTTTGTATTTAACAGAACTCTACTTGCAATTATGTTTTCATACCAAATTTAACTTGTAGCATTTAAAATATTAGTTTTGGTGTATTATTTTTTTAATTTGAGAAACCAAATTGTTAATATTGACCAACATTTTAATATTGGTCCATCCCTATTTCATGCCAGACACTTCAGATTGGAGCTTGCGGTTTTGAGAAAAGTTCTAATCATCAGTCTGAGGAAGAGATAATATTTGCACCTGCTGTACTTCAAAGTTTATGGCCATATTTGCACTGTGACATCTTAATTTCTGTTTATGGCCTTATTACCTTTAAAGTGTTTTATGTTGGCCATCTCATCAGCAACCTCCCTCTTAACATCATCAAAATAATACAATGCTCCAGGCTAAATGTTCCCGTTAGACATAATCCACTGTTTGTATGTTGCGCAGCTGGCAAGGTCTGCGTCCAGAGCAGCAGATTAGAATGCAAAACACATTTACAAATGTCAAGCTTTTATCTTTTATCTGAAAACTATTAAGCCTGCAAGCTGCTGCTATCCCATCCATTTCTTTCCATGTTTTTTTTTGATGACATGCCAATGTTAAGCAAACTGACATCCTCTGTTCATACTTGCTGCGGACAAACATCTGGACAACAGACAAAGGCCAGTTCAGGGTCACTAAACACACAAACCAAACACACTTTTGCAAGACACCATATCATGAATAATGCAAAAGACACAGCTGTAAACCACCGCTGAGAGCCACACCTAATGCAACAGCGGTCGATACATATTTTCTCGCTTTCATGCACTGCATATTGCTTCCAAAACACTCCCTGCCACGAACTTCATGCAAACATACACAAACTCATACAAATACTGAGTGCTCTGACGGGATTATGACTGAATGCTATTCTGCATGGGTGGTGCAATGACTAACAACAGGGGATGGATTGCAGCTGCTTCTGTTGCCTGCATTTGTGAGATTTTGAGTGCATTTGCATGAGTGTACGGTAAAAGAAAACCAGTGATGCATACAAATGTCCGAGTGTTTTGGCTGCCACTTTGTCTTCTTCTCTTTAGTGTGCCATTTACCCTCAGACACACGCGTTTAGGGTAGCGAACCCAGGAATATGAGTTTCAGATGAATTTCCTGCAGTGAAGGTACTTCCCAGCCCATTACACCAATGTTTCCATGTAATGGGCTCGGAGGTATCTCGCTGTTAAGAGTAGCAGCTACATCCCACTCGATAACCTCCATTTAACCTCCTTTCAGCAAATAAATAAGCACTATAAAACAAGTTAAATCAATCCGATCTCTCGCAAAACACAAGACAGTTGAATTTCAAAGCAATAAATGGCTAAGTATCCTTTAAAAAAGATGCTCTGCAATAGGTGTGGCAGTATCGATTGTTGAAAGTAACGCTACAGGCTGTCGAGGTGATAAACAGACTTTGAGTAAGGGAACATCTCTCAAAGCTTAATCAGAGAAAGCTGCTGAAATACAATTTGTCTGAGTGTTTGTGAAAAGGGAGGGGGTGCGAGGAAGAATAGCATCAGGGGAGCAAATGAAAAGAACAATCAGAGCTAATTCTTATGTGTTTGAACTCTTGTGATCACTGTAGCTTCAGTTTAATGAAATGAGCTTCAATTCTTCTGAGGGGTAAAAATGCGGGTGCATTTTACCGTTTACTCACTCTGTTTTTGTCTCAATTCAATTACTCTTGATCAGTCCTGTCTTTTTAGTTCAGACTGACTGAAACTGATCATTCCAAAGTTCGATCGATTCCAAAGTATTGTTTTAAATAATGTGTTTTAAATAATTCTCTAAGATTCAGCAAAAGGATAACAAAATGATCCCATTAAATTCTATTAGATATCCTGTACACATCTTTACCTATTTGATACTGTAAATACCAGCTTAGAAAGAAAACTCAAGAAATCAATCAAGAAAGATCAAGGCAAATCATCTGCCCCAATTACTCTTTAAGGGATAGTTCACCCAAAAATGAAAATTAGCCCATTATTTACTCACCCTCAAGCCATCTTAGGCGTATATGACTTCCTTCTTTCAGACGAATCCAATCGAAATTATATAAAAAATTGACTTTGATCTTCCAAGCTGTTTAATGGCAGTCAGCGGGTGTTACAGTGCATCAGTCCAAAAGAAGTGAAATAAAGTGCATCCATCCATAATAAAAAGTGCCTCACACGGCTCCAGGGGGTGAACAAAGGCCTCCTGTAGCGAATAGATGCGTTTTTGTAAGAAAAATATCCATATTCAAAACGTAATAATCACTTTAATCTATTTCATATCATTTGTCATATCATACCATAACATAACATCTTAGTATATGAAATCATGATCCGCACTCATGAAGAAGGCCTTGAGCTGAAACGTTTGTTTTGTCCTGCTGGTGATAAATGTAAATAAAACATTAAAAGAAGACTATTTGACGATTATATTACATTAGATTGACGCACCACAATAAAGTATTAATTGACAAAAACAAACAGCTTTACATAATAACATAACATCATAACATTACTAAACTGGTAACTTGTCTGGATGTTGTAGGTTTTGTGACATCACACTGGTAAATACATTTGCAGATGACTGTCTCCAGAGCAAGACATTAACAAATAGTTTTACATAATTGCACCATAGCCCCCGCCCACTGGTGTTCATTTGCTTTACGGCTGTCTACAATGACTATTGTGTCAAAAGCAAATAGAACCCATTATAATCACACAGTCTAGTCTACAATGACTTTTGTGTCAAAAGCAAATAGAACCCATTATAATCGCTGACACAGTCTACACTGGATACAGTACAGATGCCCGTTCAATTTCTGATGTACTCCATGTGCTTGAGCTATTCCAGACAACAGGACAAATAGAAAAGTACAGTCTGTACTGGTTCAGATGGACACAAGTGTCAAGAACAAGCCGATGTTTTCTTATTTTTAAATGAAGTCTCAATCACAATGGAGGATTATGTTTGTTTACAGCATTTAAAGTCCCCATGAAATCAAAATTAAAGTTTTTTGGGTGTTAGTATCAATATGTTAGTCTTAAGGTTATCTATAAGGCAGTGTGCTCCAAAACAGTGACAAAATTTGCATTTAGAAGATATAAGCATTCAAAGCTTGCAGTTCGTCACTTCCGCCACGTCAAATCATACTTATGCTTCTCATCAAACTTTCTGTCCAATCAAATGCTTTCTAGAATCCGAAGCGCCCGCCCCCTACACTATAAAATAGATGCTGAAGCCGCGGCTGAAATCGGTCACTTGTCCACAGAATTAGTATTTTCTGTACAGTGAATGGCACGTAGTGCACTATATAGGGGACAGGGAACGATTCAAACAGTTTAAATATGCTTTCGATTGAGGAAAAAAAGAAGTCTGGTTTCGCGCTGTGTCACGCTAACTACCGCACCGCACACACACTCTGCTCCAGTCCAGAGACACGATAGCACGGAGCGGATCACATGCGCGAGTCGGCGCAGACCACAAAATGTATCGGAGCTATTTGAATTCTACACAGAATGCTATATTTTATAGCAATATGGATGAGATTGTGGCTGGCATACCCTGTCAAATGCGGCTTTACGGAGCTCAACGGCTCTGAACGGCTCTAGCCCAAGATGTGATATAAACGAACGCTATTGGCTATTTTAAAAAGGGGCGGGGCTGCTTGATATGTCCCGCCCTGTCTTCCTGTTTCAGTTAAAATGACGTCAACACATAGAGTAACGCTGCGTGTTTCTAAGCATTTCAGGGGACCTTTAATGGAAGTTTGTTTTGTAAATGAGGCTGTAATGTAGACTTCTCAAAGAAGCTTTTGTTAAGCGATGAAGCAGCCAACTGGATTGGATCTGACAGCAGGTACATCACAAAGCATAAGTAAACAATTTCATAATGCTTAATGTAAATGATGGTTTTATATGGACAATGTTTTCGAAACACTTACTCCCATGCTACACTGGGGGCATTGATACTTTTTTCTATGCAACTGCATTATAATTGCATTATCACAACAGTGGCTGCAAGCCTTAAGGGAGATGCCTCCTAAAACAGATCATTTCAGACAATGTTTCAGAATGAGTGCTGAAAACTATAATATGATTGTGAATATATGACTTTTGTGTGTGCGTGTGTGTGTGTGTGTGTGTGTGTGTGTGCAAAAAAACTTTTAAGTATATAAGTGAACCTCATGGAACATATTAAAATAATAAAGAAAATCCATGGCATAACCCCTTTAATGCCCAACAGGCAAGAGATTTCAGCTCTCTCTGCAGCAAATGGCATGAACTCTTTAATATGTTTTCAGGTTTAGAATGATTAGAGACCCCAAACCCTGTTCCCTGCCTCGCCAAAGACCTCAGAGTCACACAATCTTAAAACCCCTGAGGGACCTGGGAAAAGGACATGCTTAAAATGTGACAGCTATTGAGAAGAGATGATATTCTCCTCTGCTGAGAATCTATATCTGAGGGGTTGACATCACAAGCAGGAAAAAAAAAATCTAAAATCATGATGATGTTATAATGCTGTCTACGAGTGTCTATCAGAGCCTCACAGAATACATGGGTTTGTGTTTTTGGGACAACATTTAGATGAGAAAATGATACAAGATGATGGGGAGATGGAGAACCTTACCAGTTTTCACTGATATGGCTTATAATTTAATGTCCTACTTTTTCATAAGGAGAAGCCTTGTTCTACAAAAGCTTCAGGTTGCTGCAAAAATAAACACTATTTTTGTTTGACTGCATCAAACACTAATTCGCTAAAATCAGTGATGTGGCACTTATTTTCTGAAGACAAAATGTGGCACTGGAAAGTATAAGCAGGAAATCATGATATATCATTATGATAAAGGTTAGTTTAGATGATCAAATGATAAAAATGACAAATTATTAATGATTTTTAATCATATTTAAGACACATCCACTACCATTCAGAAATTTGGGTTTGCTAAGATTTTTTTTTCATGTTTCTGAAAGAAGTTTCTGTGCTCACCAATGCTGCATTAATTGATAATTTAAAAAAAAAAATAATAATAATATATTGTACATTTGGTGGTCAAGTAGCATTTCATATTATTATCACTGTTGAAAACAGTTAGAACAGTGCTGCTTAATGTTTTTGCAAAAAACAATTTCATCCTATGATTCAAGTTGCAAAAATCATTCATTTTTAGTTTTTACTGTAAGTTGTTAACCACTTGACTTTTTTAATCATTGAATCAACACCAGCATGAATACAAAAATGACATTTCTAAGAACTTGGCACATCAAATTTAAATGAAAAATTAATAAATAATTTGATTAAAAAACAGGGTTTTTTTTTTCATCATCTACTAAATAAATGTTAAGACGCATATAATACCAGTTCCATGAAGAAAGAATTCACATACTGAAGGACAAAACCTCTGTGACTTCAAACAACTAGACAGGAAATGGTTAAACTTATTGAGGATTCAGAGACACGACTTCGGTGAAGCAGGATTTTGTCTGTTACATTTGAAAACCATGAGCTGAGACAGCCTACTTCCTTCAAAGGGAAAAGCCATCAAAAGAAAATGCTGCCATGAAAGTATTCAAAGTGTTCGAAAGGCTGAGGGAGAATAGTTATCACATATCATAAAAGTCATGAAAAGGCATTTTGACAGACCTTTCAGTTTTCAACAATGAGTCTCTGTATGTGGATGTGGCTGTATAAGAAAGCACGTATATTAGCAGGAGAAAAAGATACAGCATAAGAGCAACTCCACGTCATTCAGCACGTAATAGTCTGTTTTGAAAGATAGCAGAACAGCAAAAATATCTCATGCCTCATGCCCACGTTCGCTTACATAAAATATGGTTTTGAACTTGGTGTACGTGCTTGTGTCATTCAAGACCTGTGTGTCTCTGTATATGGTCTCCCGCTTAAGATAGTCTGGTCTTACATGTCTAATTTTAAGGCCTCTCATCTCCCCTAACGTGGTCCGAAAGGGTCATCTATCACCATGACACCAGAGCAGTCGGTAACTCCAGTAAGACAACCCTGTTCAAAGCTTCTCTCTCTTAAAGGCAGGGTATGTGATTTTTCAAAAACGCTTTAGAAAACTGATTCGGGCCGAATCGCAAAACAAACTTGTAGCCAATCAGCAATAAGGGGCGTGTCTACTCATCTCGTGATGTGGAGGAGAGCGCGTTCAGTGCATGGGACGGACATTAGCCGAGTCGAGCGACAGAAAGATAGAGATGGCGGATAAAAAACAAAAGAGGAAAACGTCTGCGGAATGATAAGGCAAGAAGTAGGACCCGTGTAAATATCGGATCAGCTTTCCAGCGCTGGAGAGAACTCAAGGAGCGGAGGCCTGCGATCGGACGCCGAGGTTGCTTTGTTTCTTCTCAATAGGTGAGTAACACCGTGTCTACAACAGCTAAAGTCTGCCTACATTGGACGCGATCAAACGACCGTTGAAAACCATTTGAAATGTGTGTCAGCACGTCATAAATAGAACCCGGCAGCAGTTTTCTGTCGGGATTTGTTGCGCCGCGCCGCTCACGTCCGTAGACACGGTGTAACATTGGTTTTGCTTTGTTTCACAGAACTAATCGTTGCCTGGGTTGCGTACGTATATGTGGGGCGGAGCTATCAAAATAGGGGCAAGACCCTTTTGGGGTAGGGGCGTGTTTGTTTTGGTGATTTCAAATATCAACATTGGCTACCAGAAATCACTTACTCTGCCTTTAACCCTGGGATAATTACACCACAGGAGAGAGGACCACTACACAAACATTTCATTGATTTCTGCCTTTAATAGTCAATTACTGGAGACAAACTCTCCAAAGATGAACGAGACAACAGCAAGAGTCGGTGAAAAAATAACTGAATGAGTTACTTGAATTGAATACTTGATCCTCTAATGTAAAAATCAAGTGGATTAGGTCTTAAAGGGATAGTTGACCCAAAAATTTTTAACTCACCCTCATGTTCCAAAACCATACACTGTAATTTTCTCTGTTGAACACTAAAAGTACAATATTAACACAGCTCTTTTCAATCCTGAGTAACCACATCTGTTAGCTCAAATAACAAATACACCAATAATAAATAAATTAATAAATTAATTAATAAAATAGCTTATTGTAGGTATTTCAGAAAAATTGCAAAAATGTAAAAAGGAATCATGAAACAACAAAAAAGGGAAATATGACATGCACAAATATAACACCATTATTTTGGCCAACAGAAATAATAATATTATGTTTTTTTTTAAATATCAATATGGTAAAAATGTCCTTCATAATATATAGTAATTGTGTCAATGTGGGGGGCACCTGTTTGATCAACAGCTGCATAATAGTATAAAATAACAGAATTTAAAAAAAAAAGTTAAAAAATTATTTTTGTGAAAACTATTCAATTAATGGATGCATTCTTTTTTACATCACGGAATGCTGTTGAATCATATCTGTTTTATATTCAGTTATATTCAAAAGCCCCACATTTTCAGAAAACATTACTCTCTCTCTCTCTCTCCATTGCTTAATGGCATGAGAGCAAAGAGTTTGGAAATCAGTTGTGGGGAAATTATTACATGGAATCATTGCTGTGAATGCGTTCATAAGTATTATTAATCAGTCTGTTGAAAGTAAGTGCCCTTTCTGTGAAAATAGAGAAACAATATTCCATTGTTTTTTGTATTGTAATAGATTGAATCTTCTATTTTTAAGACTTTAAGAATTTTTTGTAGGTTTCAAGGTTGTATTTTCTAATGTTGCTTTTATTTATGGTTTTAAATATTGGAAAGAAAGTAGAAAAAAGGGGCGTTTATTAAATTTGATTGTTGGCCAAGACAGCAATTGTTCTAATTAGAAGGAAAAAAGTAGAAGGGAAGGAAATGATGTTAATGGCACTTAAGAAATCTAATTAAAGCAAGAATAAGACAGAATTTATGTTTTATAAATTAATGAATAATATTGAAGGTTTTAAAGATGCATGGAATCATGAAGATGTTTTGTGCACTGTTATACTGTAGATGATTATTTATTTTTCTCAAGTTGTTTCGAATAATATATTTTGTGCTTTGTGTGGATCTTAATTAAGATGGCTTGTATGATTTGTTGTTAAAATTTTGTAAAAAAAAACAAAAAAAAAAACTGTGATTGTTGGCCAAGACAGCAATTGTTCTAATTAGAAGGAAAAAAATAGACGGGAAGGAAATGATGTTAATGGCACTTAAGAAATCTAATTAAAGCAAGAATAAGACAGAATTTATGTTTTATAAATTAATGAATAATATTGAAGGTTTTAAAGATGCATGGAATCATGAAGATGTTTTGTGCACTGTTATACTGTAGATGATTATTTATTTTTCTCAAGTTGTTTCGAATAATATATTTTGTGCTTTATGTGGATCTTAATTAAGATGGATTGTATGATTTGTTGTTAAAATTTTGTAAAAAAAAAAAAAAACTGTAATGTTTCTACATTACATTTAGGAGTAGGTTATTAGTGGTGACTATGGCAGAAATGTACAGTAAGAATCATGCAGTTAGTTACAAATTACACGTAATCAAACAGATGGTGAACACTATTAACTGCAATGATTATATGTTGCGATTAAACTTTGTGATTGCGATTAAACGTTGAGATTAAGCAAAATTTGGTAGTTTTATATGTTGTTCCAGGGTTAGCATCATCTGAGGTCTTCTGGGGGGTTTGCATCATCTCTTCTCAGGTGTTCGGTCATCTCAGATCTTCGTAAGGGTTAGATCCAGACTGAAGCTTGTGTAATTCCTATTGCCTCGGGAGGCAGAAACAGAGAAGCAGATAGACTAAATTAGCTTAGGCTGCTGTTCCAACCAAGCAAACATTATGTGTTCAACCCAAGCAAAAGAATAAAAATGTGCATTTGATCAGATATAGCTGAAGGACAAAGTTATGAGATACATTTTGTGAATGCTTGGCTCCTTAGGGAGCGTGATGGATTGTAGTGTGACAGAAGGCTAGTTAGGTACGCAGGAGCTAGACCATTAAGGGCCTTATAAGTAAGTAATAATATTTTGTAACTGATGCGGAACTTAATAGGTAGCCAGTGCAGAGACTGTAAAATTGTGGTAATATGATCATATTTTCTTGACCTGGTAATTCAAGTTTTTCAAGTTTATTTGTACAGCGCTACAAATCATTGCAAAGCAACTTTACAGCAAATTAAGTTTCTACAATATTTAGTGGTAGCTTATCAGTGGTGACTGTCAGTTAATGTACATATGGCAGAAATGTACGGAAAAATCAATTAAAGACGCAATCAAACAGACGATGAACACTATTAACAGCAACAATAGTCCAGTCTAGAGGTCATGAATGCATGAACTAGCTTTTCTGCATCAGAAACAGGTAACATGTTCCGTAGCTTAGATGAAAAAATGCTGTTTTTGTAACATCAGAAATATGATTTTCAAAAGACAAGTTGCTGTCTAATATAACACCCAAATTTATGACTGTAGAGGAAGTAATATTACATCCGTCTAGATGCAAATTGTAATCCAAGAGATTCTGTGTACTGTCTTTTGGTCCAATAAGTAATATCTCTGTCTTACCCGAATTTAATAGGAGAAAATTATTGGTCATCCAATCTTTTAAATTTTTAACACATTCTGTTAGCTTAGATAATTTAGAAGTTTCATCTGGTCTTGTTGAGATATATAGTTGAGTATCATCAGCATAACAATGGAAACTAATCCCGTATTTTCTAATAATATTAAAAAGGGGCAACATGTATATCGAAAATAGCAGAGGACCTAGGACAGATCCTTGTGGCACTCCATACTTTACTGGTGATAATTGAGATGACTCCCCATTTAAATGAACAAAGTGGTAGCGATCGGACAGGTAGGATCTAAACCATCTTAAAGCCTGCCCTTGAATACCTGTATAGTTTTGTAATCGATCTATGAGTATGTCATGATCTATAATGTCGAACGCAGCACTAAGATCAAGTAAAACTAGCAATGAGATACAGCCTTGGTCTGACGCAAGAAGCAAGTCATTTGTAATTTTAACAAGTGCAGTTTCTGTGCTATGGTGGGGCCTGAAACCTGACTGAAATTCTTCATAGAGATAATTTTTTTGCAGGAAGGAGCGCAATTGAGCAGACACAACTTTTTCTAAAATTTTAGACATAAAAGGAAGATTTGAGATGGGTCTGTAATTTGCCAGTTCACTAGGATCTAGTTGTGGTTTCTTAATAAGAGGCTTAATAACCGCCAGCTTGAATGGTTTTGGGACGTGACCTAAAGACAACGACGAGTTAATAATATTGAGAAGCGGTTCTTCTGCTACAGGTAACAACTCTTTCAGTAATTTAGTGGGTACAGGATCTAACAGGCATGTTGTTGGTTTAGATGCAGTGATAAGTTTATTTAGCTCTTCCTGTCCTATAATTGTAAAGCACTGCAGTTTATCTTTTGGTGCGATGAATGAAGCTGAAGTATTATACGCTGTAGAATCTACATTTGTTATTGTATTTCTGATGTTATCTATTTTATCAGTGAAGAAATTCATAAAGTCATTACTATTAAACTGTGAGGGAATATGTAGGTCGGGTGGCGTCTGGTTATTTGTTAATCTAGCCACTGTGCTAAATAAAAACCTTGGATTGTTTTGGTTATTTTCTATGAGTTTGTGGATATGCTCGGCCCTGGCAGCTTTTAGAGCCTGTCTATAGCTGGACATACTGTTTTTCCACGCAATTCTAAAAACTTCCAAGTTAGTTTTTCTCCATTTGCGCTCAAGACTACGAGTTTTTTTCTTGAGAGAATGGGTATTACTGTTGTACCATGGCGCAGTACGTTTTTCTCTAACCTTTTTCAATTTGATGGGGGCAACAGCTTCTAATGTATTAGAGAAGATAGTGCCCATGTTGCTAGTCATTTCGTCTAGTTCATGTGTACTTATGGGTACACAGAGCAGTTGAGATAAATCAGGCAGGTTATTTGTGAATCTGTCTTTGGTGGCTGGAACAATAGTTCTGCCCAGACGATAACGCGGAGCGATATAGTTAATATCAGTAATACGCAGCATGCACGATACTATTGGTCATCCAGTCTTTTACATTTTTAACACACTCTGTTAGCTTAGATAATTTAGAAGTTTCATTTGGTCTTGTAGAAATATATAGTTGAGGTTCATCAGCATAACAATGGAAACTAATCCCATATTTTCTAATAATATTACCAAGGGGCAACATGTATATTGAAAATAGCAGAGGGCCTAGGACAGATCCTTGCGGCACTCCATACTTTACTAATTAATTGAGATGATTCCCCATTTAAATAGATAAAGTGATAACGATCGGACAGGTAGAATCCAAACCATCTTATAGCCTGCCTTAGAATACCCGTATAGTTTTGCATTCGATCTATGAGTATGTCGTGATCTATAGTGTCGAACGCAGCACTAAGATCAAGTAAAACTAGCAATGAGATGCAGACTTGGTCTGACGCAAGAAGCAAGTCATTTGTAACTTTACGACGAGTTAATAATATTGAGAAGTGGTTCTTCTGCTACAGGTAACAACTCTTTCAGTAATTTAGTGGGTACAGGATCTAACAGGCATGTTGTTGGCTTAGATGCAGTGATAAGTTTATTTAGCTCTTATTGTCCTATAGTTGTAAAGCACTGCAGTTTTTCTTTGGGTGCGACGAATTGAACTGTATTACAAGACGATGTAGATCCTATATTTGTTATTGTATTTCTGATGCTATCTATTTTATCAGTGAAGAAATTCATAAAGTCTTTACTACTAAACTGTGAGGGAATATTTAGTTCGGGTGACTTCTAATTATTTGTTAGTCTAGCCACTGTGCTAAATAAAAACCTTGGATTGTTTTGGTTATTTTCTATGAGTTTGTGGATATGCTCGGCCCTGGCAGCTTTTAGAGCCTGTCTATAGCTGGACATACTGTTTTTCCACGCAATTCTAAAAACTTCCAAGTTAGTTTTTCTCCATTTGCGCTCAAAACTATGAGTTTTTTTTCTTGAGAGAATGGGTATTACTGTTGTACCATGGTGCAGTACGTTTTTCTCTAACCTTTTTTAATTTGACGGGGGCAACAGCTTCTAATGTATTAAAGAAGATAGTGCCCATATTGCTAGTCATCTCGTCTAGTTCATGTGTATTTATGGGTACACAGAGTAACTGAGATAAATCAGGCAGGTTATTCGTGAATCTATCTTTGGTGGTTGTAACAATAGTTCTACCCGGACGATAACGCGGAGCCATATAGTAAAGTAATTAGTAAGCCATATAGTAAAGAATTACAGTAAATTCTGACAAGGCTGTACACTGCAATGCTAAGAGAAAGACATTATTTATTTTTCTGGTTGGCTCAGTGAAATTATAACAATCGAATCTAAATATAATTCAGCTCTAGTAACTGTATTTCATTTCAATTAATTACTTTGAGTTTGCCCTTCGGCTAACTCATAATGGGCTTTAATATTTGGGCACAAGCTTTTTTTTATTTACCTAGTGAAAGAACAGAGAGAAGCGACTGTGGCTGAGCAAACTGTAAAGTAAACAATCAGTCACAGTAGCTCATCTTCAAATTATTATGCAGATTACTCAATGCATTTTGTTTTATAATTGAATTGAAAGAAGTCATCTATTTTGCATGATATCTTACAAGCAACAAGGTGAGAAGGGCACCAAAAATATGTCTACACACTGCATATTTTACATTTTTATAACTGATGGTGCAAGCATGTCCATTTGAACTAAGAATGTAACTTTTAACACTGCATAAGCCTTTTTACATTTACGTATTGTAAAATGTACCTAGTTTCTCTAAACATGAATAGCAAAAATGTTTATAATTCAAATACAATGCAACAACAATGCAAACCAAAAGAATCCTTAAGAGACATTAAAAATGTCACTATTCATTGTACTGAGAACCTTATTGAGCTCTTATAGTCATGTGCACTCATTCTTCCTCCAATTTTGGCTTCTATATTATATCATGTGATCCTAAAGTGGATGTTTCTTCCCTCTAATGGTTCTGTGATATTATCAGAGATGCATTTGTATTGAGAGTTCATTTCTTTTTTCATTATGGTGGAAGTAAATGAGAGTGAGAGAGAGTAAAATAGAGAGATGATGACAATTATAATGATAGCTCTTGAGGAGTCACTTTGTTGTCTGCCCTAATATATCACAGAACATGAGTATTAAGAACAGCTCCAAATATGCCTGTGGCAAAGAAGAAAAGACAGTTTTAAGAAAAAAAAGCCTAAAAGAGTGCAAAATAGGATAAAATGGTGAAGCCATGGAGCAACATTTTAATTTTTGTCTTTGTAGTAAACTTTTCTTTGTGTGGTTTTAAAACATGCTTCCAAATTGATTTGCTGTCAATAGAATGACTAATGGGTTCCCCATAAAGCTGGGTACAAAATACAAAAACATGATGCTTCTTTCCACATTTGTACTCAACATATTGCCCAGCCAAATGTGAGACATGTTCCTGGAAATGCATCCTTGCTAGTACTGAAACAATATTCCAATCAAACCTTAGACACAGGTCAAAAGTGACAGAGAACTGTTAACAACACCACCAGGGAACAAGGGACTTATACTTGGAGGTGTCAGATCACCACATGTAAAGGTTTGTATAATTTAAATTCCGTGCACTCTGCATGTGAGAAATATGAGCCTGAGGTTAAGTTATTGAAAAGAATAATAACTTCAGCAGGAAATGTTTAGTTAATGTGACAGCATATAAATCATTTTATTTATAATATTTAAAATAAGCTCTATAAGCTCTACTTGGTCCATCAAACACATAAAGAAGGTCCATTGTAAAGGGTATCAAAAAGTTTGAAAACCCCTGACTTAAGGCCCGTTCACACCAAGGACGATAACTATAAAGATAACGATAAAGATATAGTTATAATATTAAAGAATAGCAGAGTTCACACCACAGCTATAACGATAAAGACAAAGAGAAACGATATCGTTGGAATCACTTCCAGAACGATTTTTTTCCAGATGATGAACGATAAAATCATTGACACCCAATCAGAATCAATCGTACTATCACAAGCTCGAGAATTTAAAGCGGCAGACGCATGTGCGTTTAGAATAAACAAACTATATAGTCTGCTGATGTGGACGCTAATATCGTTATCTTTATAGTTATCGTTCTTGGTGTACAGGGCTTTAGCCTATGCATTTTTCTTAAAGAAATAGCTCACCCAAAAATTAACATCTGCTTAAATGTACTCACCCTCAGGCCATCCAAGATGCAGATGAGTTTTATTTAGGAGATATTTACATCATTTGCTCACCAATGGATCCTCTGCAGTGAATGGGTGCCGTCAGAATGAGAGTCCAAACAGCTGATAAAAACATTACAGTAATTCACAAGTAATCCACACCACTCCAGTCCATCAATTAATGTATTGTAAAGTGAAAAGCTGCATGCTTTTAAGAAAACAGATTCTATCATTAAGATGTTTTAACTTTAAAACATACTATGCTACTCCGCAGCGGTACCTACACTGTAAAAAATAAGTGTAATTTTAACTGTAAAATTTTGTAAAAACGCTACGGAAAAAAACTGTTAATAGGTTAACAGTAAGTTCCCGTACTATATACAGGGAAAAACTGTAAAATATCTAACCAGACATTTCATGTAATTTTACAGTAAAATGCTGTTAATTTTACAGTTTTTAGAAGTAAAAATAACAAATCAATGTATAATTTACAGTCGAAAACTGTAAACTGATATTTCCAGAATTCCCTGCATGACACTCCACATTTGAAAGTATTTTGTTTAAATAATCATGGTTTTTTATAGTTTTTGTTATTAGTTATGTATTTTTGGGCTTTATGTTACATCTTCTGTTGTTTAATGAAAGTTTAATGCATTATTTAAGTATCATGTGTGTTACCATGATGGTGTTTTGTGTTTGCATGAATGACTCTGTGCACCTTCTATATATTAGTATATACTTCTGCTTGTGGCGAAGCTACTTGTGATGAGCTTTGATTCTTCATGTGGCTTTCTCTTTTACCACCTGCATTATTATGGTGGTTGTCAGTATGTACAAAACAGATTTTAATAGCAGTGTGCATTGTTGAATTTGCTGGTTTACATTCAAATTTTCTTGTTTGTAAATGACAGTTTTATACTGTAAAATTTGCAGTTTTTGGCCGTAAATGTGTTTACAGTTTTTCTGTATTTTTTACAAAATTATTCTGGCAACCACAGCTGCCAAAATTATTTTGTAAAAACTACAGAATTTTTTTACAGTGTACCCGAACTAGTCTAAAATAGTCCGACTATAAACACTTATTATAGGTGTACCGTAGTGATTCAGGATAAGCCAAAAACACAGTTTGGAAAATGGATTCAGGGTGTACTCGCTTATTATATACTTTTTTTTACATTTTGAACACAAAACAGCTACGGACTGCAGCTTTAAATATTTTTTTTTTGCTGCATTTTAAAACATAAATTACACAGGCTATTTTAAATATAATCAAATTTGCTTCTGCCTGGTAGCTAAATCTGTCGTAATACAAGGCCGACTATTAGATAAACAACTGTGCATATGTTTTTGTGTTATGAGACGAAGATATTTCATCAGGTTGTCTGGTCATATTAGAAAGAGCTTTCTCAGGCGTGGGCACAATACGAAGGCAAAGATGCACCTTGCATCCCTAGTAAAAGGAAATAAGCTGGACCGAAGGGGACAAGCAGTGTTTTATCTTTCATTTTAGTATTTATTCAATTTGTCTGACGCCCACATATCTGAGGAAATGAGAGCGCGCCGATAACCGGAATCACCAAGTCCTAAAGGACTGCGGTTTGCAATAGCAAGACTCCAAATACAATCAGAGTAGTCATATTTTCTTTTAACTTTTTGCTTTGAATGCCAGCTATTTTGCTATTGTGCCTTCGGTTTGTAGTACAGCATGTTGACCCCAATTTAAATCAACTGAATCAATAATGCTTTTCGAGGTTTTGTATGAATACAAGTTGCAGCATGTTTCTACACCTGAGATAACCTCAGTAAAGCACAGCCTTCAGAGATACATCTCCTTTGGCTTGTGTTATGAATATTAATGCCATATAATTATACAACTATCCCAGTGGGTAGATATTGGAGGCCTTATAGATTAGCAGCCCATTGGCCTGTATGAATACTAATGGTAGAAGGTGCGCAGTGCAGGTCCACAGAGAGTCTGCTGATTGACCTGCACTTTAGTTGCTGAGCATCACAGTCAAGCAATCAATAGCAATGGAGAATCTTTTCAACTAAAGCCAAAAATGTCCATGTCTGGTCTTATTCAAACTGCAACAAACTTTCCATAATTACAACAGGGACAGTTTTTCCAAACACTTGACAGACGTCTTGTATGTATTATTGAAAGGTCATATTAAATTATTGAAAAAAATAGTAAACCCAAAAAATTATTTGGACTTGATTTACTTACCCTCACCAATGACTTAAGGAGATATTTTGAAGACGCTGTTCTTTTTTAATATATGCCACATTTGAATACACATGAATACACATGAACTCAAATGGCATTTAAGGGTGTAGATTCTGTCATTATTTACTCATCCTCATGTCATTCCAAACCTGTATGACTTGATTTCTTTAGTGAAAAAAACAAAAGACATTTTGAAAAATGTGTCCGCATTTTTTGTCGCTACAATGGCAGTCATTGGGGTCCAATGTTTCTGTAGCTTCATTCACCTGAGAACAAAGTACTGCTTCAGTATCTGGTTTAAAAAAGGCCATTTTTTTACCCTAATATATATCCTAATTACCCTAATTTGTACCCCAATAGCACAATGTCAGCACAATGTTAAATTTGCATGGATTTTGGAATGACATAAGGATCAGTAAACAGTAAAAAAATAAATAAATAAAAACACATTATTATGCATTGTAGTGGTCATTTGAATGTAGTTTCACATGAATACTACAATTGCAGACTGAAAAAAAATAAAAACGTTAGAGTGAAAAATTGTGTAATGTAACCAATGCATTACTCTCAGTAAAGAATTGCCATCACACACTGTTGATTTCTCAGTATAAATGGTTACATGTGCCTGTAAATGATTAACTATAATGAATATCACTAACATTATCAGGCAACACATCAGCTAGAATGAACAAACTACCTAAATATGTAAATTTCCCAAGTCTGAGTTCATGCACCAACAGACAATACAACTTACCAAGAATACAAAAGGAATTGTGCAAGGAACCCTACTGTCAAACTGTTCAATACAGTACACAGAAATTCAGATCATGTGCTTCAGCAGACAAACAACACAGACGGAACTCAAAGGACAGGGGTTGTTTTAGGACATTTAGTTGGCACATTTATAAATGATGAACCCATGAATGTTGAACTTAGGATCTGGACAAATCTTGAATTTTAAAAACTTGACGTGGAATATAAAAACTATAAGATATGCTGCAGTGAGGGTGACAGAACATATTATGCAAGATAAAATATATTTTGATATGCAAATTGAGATTTCAAATGGTAAAAGAAATGGCTCACTCCAAAAATTAAAAAAATAATTTATTCACTTTCATGTCACTCCGAAACCATATGTGACCCTGGACAACAAAACCAGTCATAAGTAGCAAGGTATAAAATTCATTGTATGGGTCAAAATTATCATTTTTTCTTTTAAATATATCAAATATATCACCGTAAATATCTAAACCTTTGCTGAGATATTCATTTGGACAATTTTAAAGGCAATTCATTCTTTTTATTTTTTGCACCCTCAGATTCCAGATTTTCAAACAGTTGTATCTTGGCCAAATATTGTCCTATCATAACAAACCATACATCAATGAAAAGCTTATTTATACATTTTACATGATGTATACAATTTCAAATGACTGGTTTTGTGGTCCAGGTCACATTTCTAAGGAGAAGATTTTGAAGGATGTACTGGTCGCTTTTGTTCATGTAGTCACATTAAATGAGGACATATATATTTTAGTATTATTTATATACTATTACAGTACTTATTCATTTTTTGAATTAGATTTTATTTTTATATTTTTAGTTCATTTTAGTTTTAGTCATTTGGTTATGTACTTAATATTACCTTTTGTTCTTGATTTTTTTAATTCTATTTGGGTTCAATTTATTTTTATTTAAGTTTTAGTAATTTTAGAACATTAACTTATTTTATTTCAGGCAGTTGCCAAGGAAACATTTGCAGAGACATTTTAAAAATGCGTAATAGAAGTATTTCTTATACTAAATTTTAATTATGCTTATTTTAATGAATAAAGGTTGTCCAAACAGGACAAATTCAGTGCATTACAGTAATAAGAATGAGAATTTGTGTCAAAAATCTTATCTTAATGCAAAAATCTTAATGGTCTGAAAAACAGGTTTCATTTTCTGTATGCAAATGTAGTGACTTTTTTCTTTTGATTTTGTAGGGGAAAAGGACAATAGGACAGTCTTGATAGACCACTCACGGTTTCCATAACATCACTGTACACCATCTGCTGAAAATATTCCCTTCTGCTGTTTTTCCAGAGAACTGGAAGTTCAAATATATACTTCAAAAGCACTAGTAGCACATTTCAACACAGTTTAGAAAATCAGGGCAAGAAAGGCAGAAACACAAAGGAAATGAAAGATGTTCTCTTTTTTTAAAAAGACAGCTATGTTCTGTCTCTGCTCCACTTAAATAACATTCCAGTAATAGCCATAATTATTTAATTTCTGTCAGGTTTTACAGAGCTCTCAGCCAGCATAAGCTGTCAGAGGTAAATTCGCAGTTCCCTCAACCCCATCATCACTCTTATCAGATCTCATTTGGAGCCATTACAGTCATTCTAATGGTCATTAGATGGACAGTCTCAACAAAAAGGACTACAATAAACATGATACCAGCTGTTAGCCGTCTACATGCTTCTCAAGTGGTCCGACAGCAATGCATTCTCACTCACAGGCGGATGAGAAGAAATAACAGGGAATGCGGATGGATGTTAGATGGATATTTGTAGGGTAAAAGGGCATCAGAGATGATAAAGTCTTTACATGCTGCGGGAGCGTGATCCAGTTATTCAACAGAAAAAGATGTCAATCCTCAATATACAAGTCGAAGTTAAAGCTTACTTGAAGAAAAAGACAGAGAATGGGAGACAGACAAGGTACAAATCTGAACACTGAGCATTTACTCTGAAGGTTATGGCGACCAGCAATGAGAAATGACGAGCTGTGAAAAAGTCATGTGGACGAGCAGAGCCGATGCAGGAGGATGGATCGTGCTCCAGTGCTACATTACATGAGAACGAGACACGAGAGATAACCAGTCCCTGGATAGCAGGAAATGTGGAATGAAAGAAGCCAAAGGAGGGGAGAAAACAACTGACAAAGGAAAACAAACAAGGTTGAGGAATCAGGTGCAACAATAAATGGGTCATATCTTTTTTATTTTTTTACAATTTCCCCCCTGAGGTTGATTTATAATGTTAGTCATTGTCTCTTTGAACTTAAAATCACAATTTAGATTTTCATGACCATTATCCAGCTTTTCTTTGAACTTCCATGTAAATATGTGACCCTGGAGCACAAAAGCAGTCATAAGTAGCAAGGGTATATTTGTAGCAATAGCCAACAATACCTTGATCTTGCATGTAAAGCTTTGCTTTTCAATTTTAAAGATATGCAGATACACATCATTTCAACATAGGATTGTGAAATACCCAAATAAATTGCAGGCAATTATTTATATTTGTGTAACAGTAGCCTATATATGTGTCTTAAGTCATTGGGGTATATTTGTAGCAATAGCCAAAAACACATTGTATGGGTCAAAATTATCGATTTTTCTTTTATGCCAAAAATCATTAGGATATTAAGTAAAGATCATGTTCCATGAAGATGTTTTGTAAATTTCCTATCATAATTATATCAAAACTTAATTTTTGATTAGTAATATGCATTGCTAAGAACTTCATTTGGACAACTTTAAAGGCAATTTTCTTAAAGGCAAATATTTTTTGCACCCTCAGATTCCAGATTTTCAAATAGTTGTATCTCGGCCAAATATTGTACTATCCTAACAAACCATATATCAATGGAAAGATTTTTATTCAGCTTTCAGATGATGTACAAATCTCAGTTTCAGAAAATTGACTCTTATGACTGGTTTTATGCTCCAGGGTCACATATGTGTTTTTGTCCCCCTAACCAGCTGTGACAAGCAATGAGATACAGGGTGATTTGTTGCTTGCTTAGTTTCTATTTCTGCAGCACTGCACTGCATAGCCCCGCCCACTGTGTGCTCATTGGTCCAAAATCCCACTCTTCATAACTGTCAAATAATTCCTGATTGGTTGTGATTGTGTTTGAGCCACAGCAGTTCTCGGGTGGACAGACAAACTGTTTGTCACTGAATCTTTTCATCTGGTCATGACAATGTGATAAAATTAGGTAATTTCTTGCTACTGTGCTGAACCTGAGTGAACCTGATTACAAGTAAAACGATTAACAGTGCTTATTAATAGCCAAGCTCATATCGAATTTGCACCATTTTGCAGATTTCTGGAGAATCGGATCAGCATCATTGGCAAAGTTCTAAACATTCCCTTCCTTGGTTTATTTATTAAATATTTTGGATACTTTTAAAATATAGTACTCTCTGCTTAATATATTGTCATATACATTCTGCAGAATTTTCTCTCAAATTCAACAGTTTCAATTACATTGTGACGGTTACAAATCTATTCATGCTTAAATGTGCTTCAAAAACTGATCAGGGACCTTGTCAAAATAAATGTCACTCATTTATAACACTTGAAGCAATATAAACACATTTTAGCATATTTAGCATGCTTTCCCCACAACCTACTCTTACACAAACTAGCAATAGTCTTTTTTTATATCTAATACCTGAAATATATTTTGGTGTAAATGAAAGGTTTATGTATTACATCTTATGTATTATATCTTACGTACTTCACTTATGTATGACTGACAAATATGCATTCTATTCAGTTTATTAGTTTGTTACAACTGTAATCCAAATGGATGCCAATTTTTTATGCAACTGAAATGCATCTAAGGCTTAAATTTAGGCTTAAATATATTTGAGGAGTGTGTTTAGAAAATAGTATCCATCCTAAATCCTCCATTAATACTCAGTTTCAGAATAGGAATTGTATGCATAAATGCGGTTTATGCATTCATCCTGCAGAATGTAAGAGATTATAGAACAAGCCATTTTAACAGCTTATTTAATGATAAATGATCTTTTTGACTGGGAAGGAAAAATCTTAAAATGCATTACTTCAAAATAAAGGAAAAATATATTTTTTTTATGATAAGATCCCTATAAAAGACAACACACATACTCACACGCAAACAGAAAAATAAATCTGATCGTATGACTGTGACCTTTTATATCACTCCACTCCCACAAAGTCAAACGCACCACCTCATCAGTAGTTTTAAATCAAAAGATGCACATGATTTAGGCCTAACTTGGTTCCATGCCCATTGAAACATCTGTTTCCTCTGAACAGGGAGTCTTTAAAAACCCATTGCAACAGCATAAGTCATGACAACATCATAAAAATCACTTAGAACTGGTACGGCGTCAAAACGTCTGAACAATTTACAAGATGAACTGATGAAGGTTGTAAGGACCAGATGAAAATGTTGCAGCAAAATGAGCTATGAACTCAATAAACAACCTTTTCACCCAAGTACAGCGAGACGCAGGGATGCTAAATGAAAAAGGAGACTCGGAAATGATTTTGTTTTCCCATGAACAAAACAACAACAAAAGCTCCTTACCTCTTAGTTCAAGTTCATTTACCACGCACAAAAGCCCTCACTGAATTCTTCATTCACACTTCAAACACATTTCGACATGCATTATGAAACAAGCCGAATATATCTTGGGGATAATGTAGAACGATTACATAGTACATGCTTACGTTGAGTGTTTTTCACAAAAGCGCACATGTATCTTTTGTTCATGCCCCAGATAAACACCTCAAACAGGCAAATGCTGTGCCACATGTGGCGATCTGACCTCTCATTTCGCAGACATTCGTGAAATTATCACAGTACGCCACACTTGATTACCTGCGCATCAGTTTGTAAGGTGCTGCAGACAATGCAGATATCACACACAGGCTGATGCACATTTATAACGCTCAGCTTGTTTCCTATAGGAAGTAAGGGGGATGAGATGACCCAGATATGTTCACCCCTTAATGTTAGGAAATTTGTTCCATTAGCCTCTGTGATCTCACTGGCTTCAGAGGAGGAGAACCATAGCAACCAGCTGAGCATCACGCCTCCTCTCACTAGTGCGGTGTAGTTCAGGATTTCAAAGACCTGCACCTGCTGCTGAGGCGGAAAGAATGGGTGTTAAAAAAACATGACCGACCTAAGGCATTTTTCTCTTTTCAATGCACAAAGAAAGAAAGAAAGAAAGAAAGAAAGAAAGAAAGAAAAGCTATATTTGGTAAGCAAAAGTTGATTGTTTTTTTTACATGTGCATTTTCAATTAATCCTTTATTATATGACAGTGTTTCATGTGCATTCAAGCTATGAATTTTATCTGTCTGTTTGTTCCCTAGGAATCAAATCCATAACCTTGGCATGATTCAGAATTGAACTGAGTATGCATTTTGAATTTCAATTCAGTTGGTGAACTTGAATTTGGACTGAAGAATGACATTCAAATGACTCTATGATGTAAGTGTGGTTTTTAATAATATATTTTTATTTATTTTTAGTATGAATTATTCATAAATGGTATCGTGCACACAAAATATGAGGTATTTTCAGAAACTCTGTATGATTAATATTTAATGTTATTAATTATTAATAAAATGCCACACGTATTTTCTTTGCTATAAGTGTAAATAGTTTATACTATTTATATGCAAATAGTGGCAGACATTTGCACCTCAGTACTGTGGTACATTATAAAACAGTATAATAACATATTGAGTGTAAATAATCATATATATTAAAATTATTAAATGGATGCAGCCTTATACATTTGCACCTCAGTACTGTGGTACATTATAAAACAGTATAATACCATATTGAGTGTAAATAATCATATATATTAAAATTATTAAATGGATGCAGCCTTATTGGGACAATTAAGACCTCCGTATACATCTACCCCAACCCTATCCGATAAACACTTTCTTATTAAAAACCTGTGTGGTACTTAATTTACACTTTTCGATTATTTTTTAATTTATTTTGTTTATTTATTTTTTGAAAATAAACAGCTTTCCAATCTGATATGTGATGGGAAAAGAGAGAAGAACAAGTTCAGCAAAAGGCGGATTTGAACTCGGGTCGATCACATCAAAAGTTATCACCAAAAAGTTAGATCCTTACGGCTTACGCTTCTGTTTTATTGTGTGGCATGTGTCTTTTGTAATTTTGTCTATCCCAACCAGACAGTGGTGGGCGAAGTTAATGTACGTAGCCTCTGCCAACAAGGTGGGCTATTTGCACTTAGAGTAAATACGCACTCCATTAATATTAACATTTCTGATTATTTAAATGATCAGCCCTCGGAGGCTCCCTTAAAATGCCCTATATTGCTACGCCTTCTGTTCACAGATATACCTGAGTGGAAATATTAGTGAAAAGGGCCTCATTTATGAAACACAGCGCAGCAAATTTCTGAGCAAACTGTTCATGGAACCATTCTTATATAATTTTTGAAATACATTTAATATCCATTACAAATGCAACAATTTCCATTTGAATGGATTCGAGAACAATTTGCTCAGTTTGCTCTGTTCATGTTTCATGAATGAGGCCAACTGTGTATTTAAATGTGAGTTTACATGAATAGAAAAAAAAAAGGGTTTTTTTTGTACCCTGGGAATCAAATCCATGACCTTGGCATGATTCTGAATTGAACAAACTTGAATTTGAACCAAGGTAGCAAAGAGGGTGCAGAATTATATCAAATAATTTGTAACAACATTTAAAAAAGCAATATTAAAATGGAATGCAATTCTAATGACTGTGATGTGTGGTTTTTAATAATAGATTTCATTTTTTTCAGTATGTATTATTCATAAACATTATCATGCACACAAAATATGAAGTATTTCCAGAAAAACTGGATGATTCATTTTTAATTTTATCAATTATTATATGCATTTGTATTTATTTTATGTTTCATTACATTTATTAAATGACTTTTATGCTCTAATTTCTCCATAAGTCTTCAACTATAGAGTCTAAAAATGAGGTAAATTGTTTATTATAGGTTATTGTTAAACAGTTAATTGCCTCTGCTGTCATTCCAATTCCCTTAAAATTCTATGAATTGAAATGGAATCAGTTCTGCAAAACACTGATGCTCTGTAAGTTGACAACAGAACAAGAAACAAGAAGAAAATGTCAATATGTTATTCACATATGCAAGACCAGCTAATGTTAAAATCTTTTAAAAAATTCAACTTTCAGAAACATCAACAGAGGATAAAACAACCATTGTTATGAAACAGACAATACTAAAGGACTCATTAAAAAATCATGTTATGTGGATCACAGTGTGACATCTCTACATTTTCTTCAAGCATTTAAATGATCCAAACACACACACAAGTGCCTCCTTACCTGCATCAATAAACACTTAAAGGATTAAAACACAACTGCAACCAGACTTACAAATACACCCACACAAAAGCAAAGTGCTGGAAGCATTTCAGAACAGCACAACACTTTCTGAACACCATACTTACATTAAAACCGCTCACATTGCCCACAGGTTTAATATGAACTCTAGTGAACTCTACTAGTCTTTTAAGGGATTAAATGTCCCTGATGTCCCTTTGTTAATTAGTGCTGCAGTTGGCAAGAGTCTGAGAAACATTCCTAGTGAAAAACAAATCCGTATATAATAGAACGCTACAATACTTAAAAAAGCAATATGAGATCTCCTGCAAATTCAACAGAGATGAAAGGAAACAGGCTACTAATCAACAAAGCCACTGAAACATTTTCAAAACTGTGACAACATCTAGAATTTAACATTGCACTGACTGTTTAAACAGGTTTCTTACTTATGCCCTCAGTGTTGATACATTTTTCAGAGCTGATTTTTGACATTTGAAAGTGCTCATGGATTGACTGAGCGGAAATATTGAAAATAACATTTTATATAAATTCAAAGGGCCTCATTCGTGAAACACAAGCGGCAAATTTCTGTGCAAATTTTTCATGAAACCATTCTTATATAATCTTTGCAATAAATTACATTTCCATAACAAATGCAGCAATTTCCATTTGAATGGATTTGAGAATGATTTACAGTTTGTTCTGCTCATGTTTCATGAATGAGGCCCAAAGTGTGTTTAAATGTGAGCCTACATGAATAAAACAGCCAAAACTCCAAAGACGTTTCAGTGAACCTGAAAAATTATTGACAGCCAGAGGACGTTTCTGATTGGCTCAAAAAATCTCAGGCTGCTGTCTTTTCTCTTCTTTTTCCCCCATTTTTTTTAGGGCTGTCAAAGAGACAGGAGCGATTTCAGTGATATCGATCTGTCAGGGAGTACTGGGCATTTTATGCATCGTTTTTTAAAAAGTACCTTTGGAAGGGAAAGTGATACAAGTTTTGATATTGAAACCCTTGATGTTGAGTGCTGAAACTGAGAGAAAAAGTAAAGAGACAAAGAGAGTTTCGAATAGAGAACTTAAGCACATAGCACTTCATTTTATCTTTTGAAACAGCTTTTAGCAGCAAGGACAGATGAACATCATTAGTCCACTGAGCTCAAGAGCTCCCCTGCTATTTCCACTTCACACTGGGCCTTGAACTGTCCACAGCACTTTTAGCTAGTGAACGATGACAAATACCAGGGATTTAGGTTTCAACGTCACCGGCACATGTCAGGGATTTAGTCTGAGCTGAGCATAAATCTCTGGAGCGTTTGGGTGTTAAATGGTAAAACCCATAGAGGTATTTCAGTAATTCTCGTGAAAATTGCTTTCTTTTACTTGCAAAAGCTTTGTAGGCCCTGCCTCTAATATGTCAATTATGTTTCATTGTGTTGCTGAATGGTTTATAGCTTGTTGTATTGTAATATTAAAATATGCTGCCTGCTAATAAAGTGCTTGATTGAAACTGAAATGAGGGCAGATTTAGTCATCCTACTCTCCCCTGTAGTTATTTGCTTTTTCTTTGCTTTCAGCGGCACACCAACCAGTGTGTTAACTGTTTTCATGACCCCATTTCACCAGCTGTTTTATTGACATGCTTTTTTAGTTTCTTTTGTTGGTTTACAGTATTTGATCACGATAAACAGGAGCACAAATGGGCAACAGTGTTTAAACATAAAAAAAAAGAAAAATATTTCATTGTTCTGAAGAAAATGCTGCTTAAAGGTCACCACCAGGATGCCCCAAGTACTGTTGGGGTCAGGTCAAGTCTCAGAGGTGATAGGATTTTTTCTTATTCACTTTGGCACACTTGTTTTGTCCATTTTTAAGCAAAAATCTAATAATAAAAAATAAAAAGTCTTATTATAGGACACCTTTTTTGGAAAAGCAAAGGAGGGGTTGTATGTTTAAAAGACAGGTGCACAAATTCATCTCTTTCTCATCATAACAGTGGAAACCAAAAAAACGTTACAGTACTATTATGTAGTTATGCTATTTTAACTATTATAGTTTGTATGTTACTATTTTAAATTACATTTTCGTTGTTGAAGTTTTAGTAATGAATATATGTGTGTGTGTATACATATGTATGTGTATATGCATATGTATTTACATTTATTTGAAAAGAAAGATTAGCAGAAAGTCTTTTAAAATCTTATTCCTGTTTAAAGGGGAAAACATTTAATTTATGCTTAAAACCAGGAAAAAAAATGGGTGACAAAAATAAACTTAATTCAAGATATATTTTCTGAAAATAAGGCTTAATATGTTCCACAATTCTGCTTCAGAGGCTGATCAACCAAATAATACCCTCGTAGTTTCAGTTACTGAACGGTGGACTCCATTGCTAACCGATTCAGCTAAAGTTGTTTAAAATACACATTTTATCTTAATAACGCTACTTTTGTGACTAAAACATCACATTATATAACATCTAGTTTTATTCAGCAGCTCCGATCAAATATAAAAGACAAGTTGGTGAATCATGGAGTTATACAACAGTTTTATAGAAAGTGGGAGCAAAAGATTGATAAGAGAAATGGTTATCAATATTCATATAGCATAGGTATAACCCAGTCTCATTTCAAGATATATTTTCTGAAAATAAGGCTTAATATGTTCCACAATTCTGCTTCAGAGGCTGATCAACCAAATAATACCCTCGTAGTTTCAGTTACTGAACGGTGGACTCCATTGCTAACCGATTCAGCTAAAGTTGTTTAAAATACACATTTTATCTTAATAACGCTACTTTTGTGACTAAAACATCACATTATATAACATCTAGTTTTATTCAGCAGCTCTGATCAAATATAAAAGACAAGTTGGTGAATCATGGAGTTATACAAGACAGTTTTATAGAAAGTGGGAGCAAAAGATTGATAGAGAAATGGCTATCAATATTCATATAGCATAGGTATAACCCAGTCTCATTTCACCTGATTAATGTCCAATAAAGCAATATGTCAAACCGTAAAGTAGCTGTGCATTATATTTTTATAATGAAAGTCTGGCACAAATGCACATAAATTGAAAATGACCCTCTGAGCGTAGAGAGCACAAAAAAAATCTAATATATAGAATACATGTCTCCTGTGTCAATATTCTAGCTCACAATGGCCAAAGGTCAAACTATATCATTGCAATGAGGCTAGACAGCTAGATTACAGTGCTCTTGTCCAGATGATTAAGGTCTGCTAGTAGATATGTGACTATAGCTCCTGCTGTTCACCAGACTGGCTTGTGCATGAGCGCAGAGGTTGGGAAAGTTCGTCATCATCTGTCACAGGAGGTGGCCTATTTGACATCTGGCTACATATTGACCTTTGGCGAACAGTATTTCACAGTCAAGCAGCAGGTGCAAAGTGCCGAACTGCCGGTCAGAGCCAAGAACATAAAGCCAAAATGAGAGATACATTCCCAGCATGCTTATGAAATTCCCAGAAAGGCGAATGGTTATCTAGGTTTCTCAAGTGGCTTTTATAATTAGCCAGACTTATGTGTGGGCAGTTGACTCGCCATGTAAATTTAATC